>NW_007068415.1:203002-246298 GCF_000164805.1 Carlito syrichta | reverse complement strand
AAATAAAATAAAAATAATAATAATACAAGGGGGACCCCCCCAAAAAGCAGAATTTATATAAATTGTGTATTTATTCTTATATGTTTAAACTTCAGTCACCTTCAAAATACTCTTCATTTGATGCAATACACCTACTGAGATGCTTTTTCCACTGCTCAAAACAGTTTTTAAATGCCTCAATTTTGATACCTTTTAGTGCTTCTGCCATTTTTTTGTTTCACTTTTTCCACATCTGCAAAACGTTTTCCTCTGAGGACTTTTTTTTTATCTGGGGAAACAAACAAAAAAAGTCACTAAGGGTAAGATCAGGTGAATGCGGAAGGTGGGGCACGGGGGTCATATTTTTTTTTTACCAAAAACTGCTGAACATTCAGCATGGTATGGACAGGTGTGCTCATAAATCACTCATCATGAAATTGACAACCCGTTGAAAGAATCGCCAAAAAAAAAAAAAAAAAACTCACTGAAGCAGAACAGCCTCTCACAACAATGCTAGCTGGTACACTGATGCTGATGAGTTTCTAGAATACTTAGTAGGGAAAGCCTGTACTATAAGGGCCTACACTCAAGATAATTCTGGTTTTGGGGGGGGGATCTTACCTTGTATATAACTAGGATTTTAACCTGCCAGTTTTGTTTAGAGAAATCACCGAGAAAATGGTCTGTCTTTATTTTTCTCACAAACGTAATCAGATTTTGTTAAAACTTAAGAACTTAGTAAAAATTAACATGGAGATTTATTTCACTTCCTGTAAACTCAAGAGTGAGAAATGGTAGAGGGAAAGAGAAGAGATTTGGTATGTGAGACTAATCCATTTTTAATTGGATATTATCCAATTTATTTTGCACTTCCTTATTTAGTAAGTGAATCAACCCACTACCCTACCAATATCAGAGTATAATAAATCAAAGTCAGAGTTATATTAGTTTTACTTGAGATTTTAAAACACCTTTCTAAAACCTGTTAGACTGGATAATATAAATTACCAATTTCTGTATCTTTTTAAACATCAGTGATTGGAGATTGCTCAATAATAGGTGAATTTCACTAAATCTCTACTAAGGGGAGATGGCCTAAATTTTTTAAGAGATGGCTGGAGAAAAATGAGTCAAAATGAGTCTAATAATGTATGAATTTTTTAAAAATCTCATTGAAATTGCTCTATAATTTATATTGTCTTCCTTTCTACTTCTTTTCTTTCCTTCTGCCCTTTCTTTCCTTTCTTTCTAAAATTAATATTATATGTATAAGGGGATTATTTACCTTCAACTTTTTTTGTATTCCTAATTGGAATTATGAGGTATGGGGTAGTTCATGTGTTCAGTACTGAGAAATTTCTGTGTAAAGATTGGTAAGTTCTTGATGTAGAAAAAAAGTCTTTCTTTTGTTGTTCTCCTAAGCTATCTTTGGTCTGAATTATAGTTCCCTTGGTAATGATATGACTCTCAAAGTGCAATGTACTTTAAAAATCTATGGCAATACCTTTAAAGCTGGAAGAAAAATTCCCTGGGTCTCAAAAGGCATCTCTATTAAGAGACTGAGATTCCTGAAAAAAAGGTGACATATGGCTGCTTTTTTCTACAAGTATGACTTATGCCCACAGAACTCATGGCTAGCAGTTGTTTTTGACAAAGTGCAGCTGCTACCCTCCAGTTTTATTTTTCTATGAACCAGCCTCATTATTGGAGCAGTTAATTGTCCAAAAACTTTTGTAGGCCTTGGCAGGGGGTAATAGGCACTTTGCCAGCATTTCTAATTTCACTTACTTTATAAAATGTTAGTCTTAATTTTTACCTTATTGTCTGCCTGGTCAACCTATATTAATCAGTTATATTCCTGTATATAAAGGCAATGGCAAGTTGATGGACACGAATATGTAAAGATGACTATCAAATTTCAATTTATTTTCATTTCCATTAAGAATACATGCTGTTATATTGATGTCTCTCAAATTGACTTTTTAACTGAGTAGGTTGTAAAATATGATATGAATTGAAGCAGCTTACAATTTAAGGGGTAAAATATATAGTATAAAAATTCAAAGCCAGAACTACCTTGTGTTTACTTAGAATATCAAATAGTTTTGTCTGATGCATAGGTAGAAAAATGTAGTGGAGTCAGAAGTGAAAACAGCTCTGTTAATCAGCTGCATAGTTTTATAAGAGTGAGTAAATGGTGTAATTGTGGATTATTTATTATAATTGGTATTCTGCAATTTACTATTTTAAGTCAATATTTACCTCCTCTTTCAAGTCAAAGAAAAAAAATTCTAGTCTATTTACTCCTTATTTTAGAAATGAGAATACTCATAACTGGAGGGACTGGTAAAGCAATTGCTCAACTTCATTTTTTCCTTGGTTAACCTAGGCAGACTGTCAGTTATGAAACTATGGCAATGTTAAAAAAAAAGTCTAAATATTCATTACTGAAGCTGAAATTCTTAGCATATCTGAAGCATCTGTACTGGTGATAACTGTCAAACTTTGCATTGCAAAATTCAAAGCCAGAACTTGAGTGGGATATTAAATATGAGGATTCTGTTTTCAAGCACTGTAAAAAGTAAAAAAAGAAACTAAAAGCCCTAAGGCAAATATCTTGTGCTGACATTTGAAACTCTTACAATAGATCTTATTTATTATGCTTTTTAAAAACAAAGAACTATAATACACTTTTCATTTTGCAAGGTGAGATATATTCTCTCTATGACAATAAAAATGTAAAAATAAGGTATTTTATGTATTGAAATCCCAATGAATTTGAAATTTGCAAATGATCTCTTTCAGAGGACCTAAGGACAATAGTTTTAAAACCTCTAGTGACTATATAATGATTCATATCCAGAAAGTGCTTGAAAATTGTTAAACACTGATGGTTTGTAATACAAGTTGAAATAGTCCATACTGAAATGACCTCTGGTGAATTGGAGTGCGGCTGAAAAAACTGTTTTGCCAGGGATCATGTTAAGTGAGTGCTAGCAAGCAGGGAGACAGGTGTTTCCTGTTCCCAACCACATGGCATAACCATATAGATTAGCTGCAGAAATCTAGCCAGAATAATTTTTTTAAAACCGAATTCAATTTACTACTGCTCATATGGAAATTGGTTTAGGTTTAAATTATATTCTAAATAATTTAAAACCCATAATTAAGATTTATACTCTTCTTTTTCACTCCTAATATACTAATAATATACAATATCTCAAAATAATAAATGCCAGTTACAGAATGGACTCTTAAACTGTCTCATTCAACTGTACACTATATAGGTATTTTGTTTAATACTGCCTTGGAAGATGGGCCACCATCCTTTGCTTGAATATGTCCGAATCGGGAGGAACTCAAAGCTTGAGACAAATAAATCCACTTTTAGAACCCCTGAGGCTACTGTTTACTAATGATTGTTTAGATATTTAAACTGGAATTAAAACTAAGTGCTGCATTTGAAAAATAGGACTACATCATACTTGCACATCCTGTCTCTTTAGTTGGCCACATATGAATGCCAATTTGGATCACCAAATGATGTTAATTTTACATTCCTCAGAGTATTTTTGTTATGTATAACAAGACACTAAATAGGAGGGAATGTTTTCTGGGGATAACACTAATAATGACATGTGGTGATTAAATGGCATCTGTATGGCTGTAGCTCTCAGTTTCCTGGAATATAGTCATCTACTACACGCTAGAAAGTCAGGCATTACAGGGCACTTAAGAGAATTTCCAGATTCTCTATCACTGCCCTGCCACAAACTGTAGTAAGTCATCTGATTAGGTGCAAGAGAGTAGCAGAATGCAAGAGGCAGACTTAGTCATGTGTCACCCAATTGGATTATAAATCGGGAGTTTGAAGTATCATAGAAGGGAGAATCATATAAGAAACTCCTAAAATATCATTTGCTTAGGTCTAAAAGCTGTGTGGAAGAGATGAACTCTCAAAACAGTAGGCTTTTCCCCATACTTTCTTCCTATTAAAAAAAAAAACTAAGAAATAATTACTGCACTTTAATATCTGTGGGACTGTGAGGATTCTGAGTGCATAGGTGTTGTGTGTAAATCAATGTGAACAATGGGACAGCACAGTCTAGGGGCTACGTTTGTGAGTCAGAGTCAGAGATTCATGAGTCAAATCCCAGCACCACTACTTAATCCCTGTAATCCTGGACAATAGATTCAACTTCTCTCTGTCTCAATTTCTTCATCTACAAAGTGGAGATAATAATCTGTGCTTAATAGGTTGAAGTCATGATTAAACGGGTAAGCAGGCACAGAACTTTCTTTTTTTTATTTTAAAGATGTGAGGTACAATTCAGGGTTACGTATACAAATGTTCATTATACGGGTGCCCCTGTTGACAAGGTGTGCCTCCCACACCTTGTTGTTTTTTTTTATTATCGTAAAAATGTTCCTAAGTATCATTGTGGATATACTACGATGTCTGGTTTTGTTTTTCTCATTTACAAGGGAATACACCTTGCAACTCTACACTTCTTTGTTTGTAACCCTGACAATGAAACCTCAAATAAAGTGGATTTTTTGGTGGAAAAAAATAAAACTTTTTTCTTTTTTGCTGAGTTCTCAGTTTTGCTGAATCTAGCAGTCATGCATGGAGAGTCTGCCCACACAGGTAATAATATCTTGGGCTTCAGGCTAAAAGCACAAAGACTGGATGTGGTGGCTAGGACTTACTCAGGACTGGACAGATGTGAGTATATTTGACCAAAAGGTAAGAGAGTGAGAAGGAAGAGATTTCTCAGAGCAGTGCTTTACCAGTGTCTTTCAGAGAGAAAAAAAGATTATACCTCCAGGTTAAAAAGCAGAAGGAAACCACAGTTATGTAATTTTGAAAGATTCCTAAATCGGTATTGGCATTATTTGTAAAACGTTAGACTTCAAAGAAATAACCAAAGAATTTCTTCTGATCTCATACTACATATATTCCATTAAAATGCAATTTGTAAAACATATTTCAAATGGTTATTCCCAGGAGAATATTCCTTAGTAAAGACCAGACACATGGTCTATTTCAACTGTGTGTGGTTCTTCTTTACCCCTCCCCCATTTCTTCACATACAGGACAGGACTTTTAGATGAATAAAGATGTGGTGCGTGTATTTTCCAGGACACAATTATCTTTGGATTGTGATCAAGCATGAGAAATTTCCATCCTGAGGAAAAATATTTGAAGGTTACAAAATGAATGTAAGTTCATGGGTAATACTACTTTCATATTGTAAACATGCTATAATTCAAATATATTCTCTATGGGAAATACTTAGGAATTTCTAAATTTTGTACTTTCTAGTAATGCATAAATGAGTGATTTTCATAAAATTTTATTGTTGCAAAGATGTTAGATATTTTTCTAGTACAATGTTCCTATTCTACAGATAAGTAAACATATAAATTATTTTAGGGAGAAAGTGCATTCTAATTTTGTGATGAAAAATGGTTTTCTGTTTGAGTGCCAACTCTAGTCAATTGCTAATGTTTTTGTTGCAATTTCTTTTTTAGAAGGATTGGGAGGTTAAATTCAGATTTAACTGATAAGGATGCAATGATCTATTAGCATTTATCACAGATACAGGATTGCGTGAAATCCTGTAAGCATTGAATGAATCCTGTGTGAATCCTGAAAACAAGAATGTTCTGTAGTTGTGGTTGTTATCTACTGACTGGAAAGAACCTATACAATCAGTAAGACCTAGCGACAGATCATAGTGTTGCTCTTTCTTTTTGAATAAGCTTAGAGTCATTTCTTAACATTTCTACCTCTCAGTATTCTAAAGTAGGAATAAATTGTTTATTGGGAAAATATTTATTGATTCAACTAGAGTTCTCTGTACAGTATTAGTTTACTTTTCAGAAACAATAATGCTGTTTTTCTTATTGGTTGACCTTTTCCCCAGACTGGCTTTGGTAGCCCATGACTACAATAGTGAAAACAACACTCAAACTATGGAATATATGGTATGAACAAGCACAGCAAGAGAATGAAGGATGTTGGAAATAAGTCATGTGGAAGAAAAACTTGAGAAATATCACTGTATGTGACTTTAAGTACTCGGTGGGCAAGATTGAAACTCTGCTATGACCTACTTGTGATACGAGTAAGAAAAATACATAAAGAAAATAGTGGCTACAATTATATAAGAAATCTAAATGGCCATATTATAAAAGCCAACTCTGCAGAGATTATCCCAAGAGCAGGTGGAGAAAGCATGGTCTTATTAACCATATCAAAGATATCAGAATGAATATATTATGTGCAGAAAAAAAACCCCATTATTTCTGCAAGCCTAACAGATTTGTGCCTGAGTGAACAAAAGTATAGATAAGAACCAGGATCATGAGCATTACAATGGAAACTTTCTTGTTGACAGCTTTGATTATGTGAAACAGAATAGTGACATCAAAATGAGAACTCCTCTTCATACACTATAGAAAAATAGGGAAACACAAACTAGAGATTTCTGTTTCTACTGACCATGCATTTGAGAAAATCTGCAGAACTAAAGAAAAGTCTTTCAAAATGCTGCCTACTAGAATGTGCACCATCTTTGTGACTGTCTTTGGTAACACCAATGTCTTCCACTTTAATACATCTGGGGTTTTCAGTATTGAACATTTCAATTTTGAAAATTGTTTTGGTGATCAGTTTGTACTTGATTATGTTTTTCTGTTTTTAGGCTGTGGGGTTAGATAGAGATTGTCAAAAACAGCTGTTGTGAGTTGTGAAGATGAAGAATTTGTAAAATGACCAAAGGCAAAGGAAATATTTGTGGTTAAGATAGAAGACTGTTAATTTCCTCTCAACCTGGGGAGAAAGTGAAATGAGGACGGACAGGCTATAATAATGTTTTAATGTTACTGAGCTATTCAAGACCTAAAAGTTCCACAAGAAAGACAAGCTTTAGAGCTGAAGAGACGATTTAAAGCATTATTACATATTTTAAATGACAGACCACATATGTAGCAGTGGTCCCACAAGATTATAATGGAGCTGAAAAATTCCCGTCGCCTAGTACTTACTATGCTACACTTTTTTTTTTTTTTGAGATATGGTGTGCAATTCAGGATTAGGTATACAAGTGGTCATCGTACAGGTAAAATTTGGGCCTCCCGTTGGTTCCCGCTTTGCCTGGTTTGAGATCAGGTATGCTTATTGATGTTGTGTCTTCCCACCACACCTACCCTGGTTGTATCCCACTACTGCCAATCCCTTTCTTGAAGTATTATGGTAATTGTTCAAGGTCCACTAATGAGTGAGAACATGTGGTACTCTGTTCTTTGTTTCTGTGATAAAACACTGAGTGTGATAGACTCTAAATCCATCCAATAACTGCAAAGTCCATATGTTTGTCCTTCTTTGTGGCTGCATAATATTCCATTGTGTATATGTACCTCATATTTTATAACTAGTCCAGTTTCGATGGGCAGCATGGTTGGTTCCATGTTTTTGCTATTGTGAATAGTGCCACAATAAACATGTGTGTGCAGGTATCTTTTTTGTAGAATGACTTGAGTTCCTCTGGGTATATCCCCAATAGGGGAATTGCTAGTTCATATGGAAGGTCAATGTCTAGTTCTTTTAGAAGTTGCCACACTATTTTCCAATGAGGTTGCACTAGTTTGCATTCCCACCAGCAGTGTAGAAGCATTCCCTTTTCTCCACATCCTCGCTAGTATCTGTTGTTGTTTGTTTTATTAATGATGACCATTCTTGCTGGGGTTAGGTATTGTTATTTTAGAGTGTATTCCTTCTCCTCACAAGAAAAGTTAACTGTAAATGAGGCTTATGCAAGTTTTTCCAGAAGATATTGTCATAGGAGATGACAGCCTCATGTGTGTGCTGTTACCTCTGAAGACTTTCCAGTGGGGCAAGATGCAGAGGTAGAAGACAGTGATCTTGATGATCCTGACAACTTTGTAGACCTGGGTACACATGTGTAGGCTAGCTTTTATGTGTCTCAGTTTTTAACAAAAAAGTTTGAAAGGCAAAAAATAAATAAAACATTAAAAAATCTTATAGAATAAGGGTATAAAGAAATTATTTGTATGTAGCTGACAATGTGTTTTTGTTTAAAGCTCAGTGATATTACAAAAGAGTAAAAATGTTAAAAAAAATAAGTTTTTAAAGTAAAAATATCATAGTAAGTTTGATCTATTATTGAAGAAACAAATTTTTAATAAAATTAATGTAGCCTAAGTGTACAGTGTCTGTAAAGTCTACAGTGGTATATCGTAATGTCCTAGGCCTTTGCATTCACTCACCATTCACTTACCCAAACAACACACAGTCCTGTAAGCGCCATTCATGGCAAGTGCTTTATTCAGGTGTCCCATTTAAGAAATGTTTTATAGCATATTTTTCTATATTTAGATATATTAGATGTGTTTAAATACATGAACACTACAATTGCCTAAAGTATTCAGTACAGTAACATGCTGTTCAGGTCTGTAGACTAGGAGCAATAGGCTATACTATATAGCCTAGGTGTGTAGGAGGCTATACCATCTAGGTTCATGTAAGTTCACTCTGTGAGGGCCACACAATGACAAAATCGCCTAATAACACATTTTGCGAAACATATCCCCATTGTTAAGCAATGCATGACTATAATATTCTTCTGATGAATAGCCCACCTTTATCCCTTTTGTTTTATTTTCATCCCTGATTCGAACTCAGTTTTCTCACTTTTCCATATGCTTGCAACCTCCCAAATAATTCATTTTTTAAATAATAAAACCCAGACTTATGGATGCCATTGCCTTCATTAACTCATAGCAGCTTAAGGAAAGTTAGATACTAATATCAGAAACTCATGAGTATTCTGGTGGTAGGAAACATACACACACCCATTCACACACATACCCACTGCCTGCCACTCTTAAAACTAATTTTTTATCGTCTATCACTTTTAAAGTAGGCTATTAATTGTTACAACTTTTGTAATGTCTATCACTTCTGTTATATCATGTATTATGGCATATATTAAATTACCAAAAGATGGTGTTGGTCCTCCTTTAAACTATAGTTTAAATATGCTAGAAGTACCATGTATTGGTAAGTGAATAAACAGGAATCAGTTCTTATGCTGTAAGTGAAAGGTTCTGGCGAATGCATATACAATTGGCCAAATGAACTTTCTGAGCATGGAAGGAAATTTTATACAGAAAAGATTTTAATTTTATACCATATTTTTATAGTTTTGTATTGTCAACTATTATAATGCTAACTTGCTTCAAATTGGAAAAACAAGCATGATTTTAGCCAAGATGGCACCTTGATATTCTTCAGGAAGACAGCATGAAAATTCCTCTGCGCTATTTTCATTATGGGGAATATTGTACTGTCTAAGGTCTTTCAAAATATTTCAAAACTGTATGATATACACTACCATTAAAGATAACGTGTTTAGTTTTAGAAAATAATCATATGCTATAATCAAAAGAAAAAATATGTACCATATATTTCAGTTCCCTGAGTGAAATCTGTTACAGCCAAGCTCTATCAATCTTATTACTATTGTTCATATAATCAACATTTACACAAAAATTTCTTAGCTGTTTTGTTTAGACTTGTTTTTTTGATAGATAAAATGTGAACTGAAATAGAAAGAAAAATGTTTTTCTCACATATATAGAAGCTAGACATAAAAATCATATTTTATCATATATTCCGTGTTCATGATTTAGTATAATAATATTTTGCTTTAAGTCAGAAATTAATGTGATGTTTTAAAAATTAAAAATATAGAAAAATATATAGAAGAGAACAATAATCCTAATTCCATCACTCCAAATTATTTATTATTAACATTCTACTTTCTTTTGTTATTTTTCTTCAATGGAACTACTGTGTCATATGTATTCTCACCTCCAAGACAATTCTTTGAAAATTATCCAGTTTGGTTGGGTGCAGTGGCTCAATGCCTATAATCTCAGCACTGTGGGAGGCCAAGGCAAGAGGACTGGCTGAGCCCAAGGGTTCAAGACCAGCTTGGGCAAGTTGGCGAGACCTCATCTCTACAAAAAATAAAAAATTAGCTGGGCGTGGTGGCGTGTGCCTTTAGTTCCAGTTATTTGGAAGGCTGAGGCAAAAGGATCACCAGAGCCCAGCAGATTGAGGCTCTAGTGGCCATGAGCATGGCACTGCACTCCATCCTGGGTGACAGTAAGAGATTCCAACTCAAAAAAAGAGAAGAAAATAAAATTACTTATTTTATGTCTATAGTCATTCCTCTTTTGTTAGAGTTGAATTCTAGGTTTTGCTTTGTTTTTATTTTTTGCTAATATAAATTCATCTGCAACATCTTTGTACGTAATATTTTATATATATATATACATTATATACATATTACATTATAGCTCACAGCTCACTTAGAATAAAATCCTAGAAGTAAAATTATAAGATCTAAAGTTAAAATCATTTCTAAGCCTCTTGATACATATAGTTTTTGTGTAGTCAACTGCTATCACACAAATTTGCTTTAGCTATATTTCCTTCTAGACTATTTTATAATTTAATTCCTAAATACTAAACAGATATGGATTTTGTTGTTTTTATATGGAATAAAATTCTCAAATTTATATTTTCCTAAATCACACATATTATGATTCATCTTAAAATATGCTTTGGTGTAAGATATTAATGTATTGTGGCTTTAAAATATTGGAATTCCGAATAGTCATTAGTATCTATATTTTCTCTGATAGAGTATTCAAAGAAACTTTTGTACAACCTTTTTTCCCTTCAGTTAAATAAATCAGGGCAAGTTCATATCAGGAAATCTGTCCAGGAATGCCAAGACATAGTACAGAATGAATTAATATTTGTCAACATTTTCATTAATATAACTATTGAATGCTGCATGAAATTTCTGCATCTAAAGCTATACTAGGGCTTTTTAAAGATCACTATTAATTTTTGTACTAATGATTATAGAAAAACAAAAGACAACATTTAGTTAAATTTTTAATTTTAAGGATCAAAAATTGAGTGCAGTCTTGATCCAGTGGAGGAATAGAAGACTTCCTTGCCCTGTTTGTTTTTCCATTGTTGGCCTATCATTTGTTCTCCTGTCTTCTACTAACATCTGTCACTCACTCACACTTCAAGGAAACTGTACTTGGTGGCCTTGCTATCTATACAAATATAGAAGCTGTTGAAAAATCACATAACCCATGCCATTAGAATTACATTATGGTAAATAAATGAAAAGATCTGGGGTACAATTTCCTGATCCTTCAAGAAACAATTTTTTATTGTCTTACTATTTGATAGCTAATTATTCTTAAAGCTATATTCTCAAAAGAACACTTAAGCCCTGTAAAATCTTGAAGGCAAATTACAACTGTAGAGGAAATTATGCATTGGAAAGAACTTTAAAAAAATTTACACATAAAATTTGAGCAGTTTATTTTGCATCTATTTCCAGAAAAGCATGAATATTGTTAGCATTGAAGTTCCAGATAATTTCACCACAGATATCATCTCTGAGAGTTTAGGATTTAAGCTAATTTTTACTGTAGTCTAATGAATTCATCATTATTACTCCTAGAATTGACAGGGCATTTTAATGGTCCAAGTAAGCTATGTTTTTAAAACAACTATAACTGCAAAATACTTTTCTCTATTTGGTGAAGATTAAATTAATTGCTCATAGAAAATATTAAAAGATACTGCCCTAATTCTGTTACTATTTAAGATGATGCTTTCATTCAACAATGCTCTTTCAGTGTAACTGAACTTAATACTGATTAATAGCGGTTATGAGTTGTTAATGTTCTACTATGTGCCCAACTTTTCACAATTACATTTAACAAAAACTCTGTATATGTTCTACATTAGTAACCCATTTCCTATGTTAGGAAAATAAGTGTAAAACAATTAAGTAATTTTCTCTGAATCACAAAGCTTACTGGTAACAGAAGTAGCATTTAAAACTCAGAATTAATTTTTGTACATGGTGATAGGTAGGTGTTCAGTTTCATTCTTCTGTATATGGTTAGCCAATTTTCCTAGCAGTTCCATTTGCAAAATATGATTTTCTTTCCCCAGTGTTTATTTTCATCAACTTTGTTGTAGATGAATTGGCTGAAGGTTGGTGGTTTTATGTCTGGATTCTCTGTCCTGTTCCATTGGTCTGTGTGCCTATTTTTATACCAGTACGTTGCTATTTTGGTTACTGTAGCCTTGTAGTAGGGTTTGAAGTCTGGAAATGTAAGGCCTCCAACTTTGTTCTTTTTCTAAATTGAGGATTATTTTAGCTATTTGGGTTCCTTTGCTTTTATGAGAATTTCTGCATTGTCTTTTCTCGGTCGTGAAAAACGATGCTGGTAATTTGATAAGGATTGCATTGAATCTGTAGATTGCCTTGGATAGAGTGGACTATCCAATTTGTGTTGTCCTTGATTTTTTTTGAGCAGTGTTTTGAAGTTCTCATTGTAAAGATCTTTCATCTGTTTGGTTAGATGGATGCTAAGGTATTTTATTTTAATTTTGGTGGCTATTATAAATGGGATTATGTTTTTTATTTACTTCTCGGACTACTTGTTATTAGTGTATACAAATGCAACTGTGTTTTGTACATTGCCTTTGTACCCAAGACCACCAAAGTCATTATTGGTTCAAGGAAGATTTTGACAGATTTTCTAGGGTTTTCTAGGTATAGAATCATATCATCTACAAAAAGGGATGACAACTTCTTTTCCTATTTGGTATCACTAATTTCTTTCACCCGCTTGATTGCTCTAGCTATGACTTTCAGTACTATGTTGAATAGGAGAGGTGAGAGTAGGCATCCTTGTCTTGTTTCATTTCTTAGGAAGCATATTTTCAGCTTCTGTTCATTAAGTATAATGCTGACTGTACGTTTGTCATAGACAGTTACTATTTGAGGACTGTTCCTCAATGCCTAGATGTTTGAGGGTTTTTATAAAAAAAAAAAAAAGGGATGTTTACTTTTATCAAATGCCTTTTCTGCACCTAATGAGATAATCATGTGGTTCTTGGTTTTGCACCAGTTTATATGATGAATTACATTTATTGTTTTACATATGTTAAGCCAGCCTTGCATCTTGAAAATGAAGCCTAACTGGTCATGATGGATGATCCTTGAAATGTGCTATTGGATATGATTTGTTAGAATCTTATTGAAAATATTTGATCTATGTTAATCAGGGAAATTGGCCAGTAGTTTTCTTTCCTTATTTTGTCTTTGCCATTTTTGGGTATTAGGATGATATTGACGTCATAGAATGAGCAAGGGAGAATTTCTTCCTTCTCAATTGCTTAGAATACTTTCAGTAGGCATGGTATCAGCTCTTACTTGTATGTCTTGTAGAATTAAACTAGAAACCATCTGGCCCAGGGTTTTTTTTTTTTTTTTTTATGACAGGATGGTTTCTTATTACCAAGTCAATTTCCTCAAACTATAAGAATCTTAGAAGAAAACTTAGGGAAAGCCCTTCTGGACATCAGAGTAGGCAATGAATTTATGGCTACATCCTCAAAAACAAAATCTAAAATTGACAGATAAAATCACACTAAAAAGTTTTTGCACCGCAAAAGAAACCATTAAGAGAGTAAAGAGACAATGCACAGAATGGAGAAAAAAAAAAAAAAAGATTTACAAGCCAGGCATTCAATAAAAGTCTAATATCCAGGATCTAAAAGGAACTAAAAAAAGGAACTGGCAAACTGGGAATCCCTAGTGGGAAACTGTGGGGGGTGGGGGTGGGATTGGCAGTTGAGGGAAACTGCTAGGGGAGGGAGGGGCATACCTCATCAACAAGGGTAACTGCATAATCGATATTTGTATACCTAACCCTGAATTGTACCCCACATCTTTATAATAAAAAAAAGGAACTAAAAAAATTGGCAGGAAAAAAATCAAGCAACTCTATTAAAAAATGGGCAAATAACACTTCTCAAAAGAAGTCATTCGAGCAGTCCACAAACATATGTAAAAAATGCACAGCCTCACTAATCATCACAGAAATGCAAATCAAAACTACAATAAGCCGGGCTCGGTGGCTCAGCCTGTAATCCCGCGCCTTTGGGAGGCTGAGGTGAGTGGATTGCCTGAGCCCGCGGGTTCGAGACCCGCCTAGGAAACTTGGCAAGACATCGTCTCTACAATAAATCAAAAAATCAGTTGGACGTGGTAGCGCATGCCTGTAATTCCGGCTACTTGGAAGGCTGAGGCGGAAGGATCGCCGGAGTCCAGCAGGTGGAGGCTGCGGTGGCCGGGAGCAGCCACTGCACTCCAGTCTGGGCGACAGAGTGAGACTCTGACTCAAAAAAAAAAAAGAAAAGAAAAGAAAAGAAAATGTGGTATATAACATGGTGGAATACTACATAGCCATAAAGAACAACAAAATCATGTCCTTTGCAGCAACATGGATGCAACTAGAGACCATCGTTTTAAGTGAACTGTCACAGAAACAAAAAACTGAATACCACGTGTTCTTACTCCTAAACATTGGGTACACAAACACAAAGGTAGGAACAACAAACACCTGTAGAGAGAGTGTGGGAGAGGGGATAAGGGACACACAATCACCCACTGGGTACCATGTCCAACTAGAAGGAGAGAGGGCTCACTAGAAGCCCAAACCTCACCTCTATGTAATTTGCTTGTTTACTTATGTAGCAAATCCTCACATGCACCCCACAACTCTAAACTTAATAATAATAATAAACTCAGATTTGAATGACTCAAAAGTCCTGCTCTTTTCCACTGATACATCATCTTTCCTTGGTAAAAAAGGATCCAGGAAATTTGAAATCAGGAGTTGGTTCAAACAATACCTGTGTGTCATAAGTGCTTGATATGAGAAATATCTTATATTCTCTATGTAAGGTTAATTCATTTCAACAGACAGAAATTCACATCATATTTCTGAGAGACTCTATATCCAAAGTGTCCACCAATTCTTGCATGTGTCGGTTGCCATGAAACCAGAGAACAAGGGAGTGACAGGGTGAGCAGCCTCATTCTCTGACTATAATAATAAAGCTTAAAGTATATTGGCCAAAATTTGTCTCTATGCAAAATAATCTATGTATAACCCTATCTCTGTGCTTCTTTTTCTCAACTGTTTATAGCAATAATTTTTCCTTTGCTTTTGAAAACATACCTTCTGTTTTATATTGCTGAATTTCTAGAGTCTACAAATGTATCAAACAACTTGAGAAAATATTATGACTTAGAAGCATATCTTAACTTTGTGAGGTTCCCTTATTATAGGTAGAAGCTTATAGAAATCTAAAAAGGGTCAAATGAGATTGCCATTATATGCTTAGTTTGAAGAAAAAAAATTCAGCTAGCAAACATACATACGTGATTTACTAGTCTACACACAGTCTAAGTATTCTCTGTCTAGGCTAAGTTACTTTAAATTAGCAAATAGACTATTGTCTACTTCCCTTATTTTGTTATTTGTAAATAGCTCTGTACTTCTTTATTTTAATAAATGCTTATTGTAAACAAACAAAAGCTACAAGATATATAAAGTTCCCTTTTTTTCCTCAATACTCTTAGTCCCAGCCCTCCTTAATGGTATCTCATAACCTATGCTATTTTAAATTTGTTCATGTAATATACTGAAGCAAGTTCTATGTTCTGATTTATCTGTATTTTCTTTAATAGCATCATAAAATATTTTGGGGTTCAAGTACTATTTTTTAAAAATAGGCATTTGTTATGAATACTCTGTCAAAACTCTCTTAGTTGCTAAGATAGAAATCCAGTTTGTAAGAGGTTAACCAATAATAAGCTTCATACTAGACCCATATTGTGTTAGTGCAGAAAACTGAAGAAAGTGCTGAACATCCAAACCTCAGAAAGGGCAGCTCCAATGTCAGAGCAGTTCAGACCACACAACAAACGCCTGTAGGATTTTGTCTATCACTAATTTCTATTTTTCTCTGTTAGTCATATTTATGGTTTTGACCACAGATGGGCTCCTCTACCAACTGGGCAAAATAACCATCTGCAGCACTGAATTAAAAAAAATTCCCACCTCTAAAGCTAAAGAGAAAAGAGATCATTTCTCCTGTTTAAAAATCCTTTCAAAAGTTTCTGCCTCGACCAGATTGGGGCACTTGCCAACACTTCAGCCACTAAGGCTGGAAGAATGAACTATCATTATTGACCCAGCTGGGGTCCTTGCTATGTCACCAGTGCTGGCAATGGCAACTCTCAACAAATATTTATGAAATAAGTATCCTAAAGAAAACTTTGTTAAATACAAATATTGAAAAAAGTCCAAGTACTTAATAAACATCTGCATTGGTAATCTGTAACTATTATTATTATAATTTAAAAACATAATATAAAATTCAATCTATTCACAATATATTAAAATATAATTCTGACAAGATTATTTATACATGATCACCAAATGTACCATTTAACCCATCTCTTATTTGAGACTAATTAAAAAACTGATGCCTACCCACCAAATTCTATTGATAGCATGACAATTAAAACAAGGGATTCAATTGGTCAAAGCACCGAATAAACTTTAAAAAAACATTAACAGTTTAAATTATTTCATCATTTTTTTTCTTTCCTTTCAGAACTATCTATCGAACATCTATTAAATACGAGACCCTGGCCTAGGTGCTGGAAATACAGATATTTATATGACAAATCCCTGGTGTCATTGAGTTTATATTCTAATCAGGGAAGTCAATAAATATATAAATATGCAAATCAATATCAGATATTGAAAATGCTATTAAGAAAACATAGATTATCAGAATAAGGAATGAGGTTGATGGAATGTACACCCTGCTGATGTTTTTGGATAGGGTACCCAGGACAGCTAGTTCACTTAAAATGTTGGAGTTTTAGCAAGTCCTAAAGAAAGGATACAGTTATGTAAATAATTGAAGCCTAAGAGAATTATATGTACAAGGTCCCTAAGGTGCAGTCCAACACCCACAAAACTGCAAGATATCTAGGGAGGCTTGAGTAGGGCTGAGTGGTAGGAAATGGGGTTGAAGAAGGTGATGGGGGTTGGATCATGTACAAAGTAAAACAATTTGATTTTGTTTTAAGTCATCTTTATGGCTTCTGTGATGGGACTATCGTGCTGGGAAAGCAGGTCTGCAGAGTGAAGTAGAGAATTGGCAACAGCTGTGATCGTTAGTTTTCATTTTTGCCCTATCCTCTACTGTGCTCACAACTTTTTTTGGTGATATCAAGTAAAATAAATGCTCTACAAGAAACTTAAACTTCATATCATTGAATCAATTTTATTTTACTTTTTTGATGAAGGAACCACCAAGTTGGGGATAAACGATAAAGAAATATTTAAGAAACTTTAAATTAGTTGGGGAAAATTAACAAATAAACAAAGTGAATAATACATTGGAATGTCATGGAGCACCTAAACCAGTACTTAGAAAGATTATTATTCATAAAAGTATATGGACAGATACCATTAAGAGAAGTATTGATAACTATATTTATTTTCAAATAAGTATTGGTTAATAAGCAACAAGCAATTATCATTTGATATTCAATTCCTAGGTGAGATTGCATTACTTAGGGGATACATCCAAAGATGGTCTATCAGCTTTAGATCTAGAGAGACATGAATGCATAGTAAAAATGAAGACATTTGAGAAAATTGTATATTCTAAGTCAGGAGGTACATATGTACAAATTATTTAGGTATACCCCCATAGAGTCATTGTAAGAGTTACATAAATTAATACATTGTCAATAAAAACGCACTGACATTCTAGAGCCCTAATAAAGAAAGCATTGCACTACCGTGATGGTTGGAATGATGATTTTCACTGTATTTCAGGTGCTCAGATATGATAGTTTCTGTGTCCTCTGCCCTTGTCACTTTTACATTTGAAATATTAAAGATTTATATAAAAAGTGAATCTTTCACTTGCCTGTCATTAAATATTTCTCTAAAAAACAATATCCAGTGGGAAATGGATGCAACAAAGCATGTGTTAAGAGATATGAAAGGCAACATTCCTTACTTCATGATTTTGCCTTGATGAATCCATGTGTGGAGAATGAGAGTGGTTGTTTAATCACGTTTAACTTACATAAATTACCTCTCTCTCTATATATAAAGTTCTCTTTGTAAGTGCGATAAACTTTTTTTCAAAGAAAATAGAAAGGTTTAAATAATATCTTAACAATTCATTCATGTTCTTTTTTTTTATCTTACACAAACTGTAGGACCATTTATAGCAACGGTTTGATTTTTTAAGTAGACATCAGATTCTGATTAGCATAAACTGAAACGCTTCTAAGAAAACAATGTGTTTATGTTATGAAATGTTTGAAAGCTTGCATTTGCTTTTGTGAGACACATCATTGCTTTGACGTCAGTGACCTAACCACATAATTTTTTTCCTAAAAATTTTTAAGTACTCTTGATGGTATGTTTTATAATCTACAGAGTACTAGTCATTCTGGGGAAATGCTTTCATTAATTTCTTTAACGAATGAGTCTAAGGACTGAGTTGCTATCATCAAACAATTCCTTTTGGTTTATACAGCTTCTTACATTGTATTATGAAAATGAAGTATATAAACACTGCGTACTTTTAAAATGAGTAAATTAGATTCCAAAATGTCAACCAGTTTGATATTTAGAGAATCTTCATAAAACAACATTAAAACAATATATAATACATCATACAACAGATTCTCAGAAACTGTGACTTTAAGCAAAATGACATAAGAATGAAACCGATTTTACCATAGACTAATTTACGAGTTAAATGTCTATGTGATACTTCTGATCACAAAAACATCACCAAACTTCTAAATGAAGACCAAGACACTTCTAATGTTAAACAATGAAATAAATGTGAACTATTTATTAAACATTTAAGAAAGATTAATAAAAATAAGTAAGATAATAATGTACCCAGTTATTCCAGTTAACGGTTGTGGATGGTGAGAACCTATCCCGGCAGCTCAGCCTTAGGGTGGGAACCAGCCCTGAACAGGACACCATTCCCTCACAGGGACCTACACACACTCACTCACACTGGAATAATTAGACACCCCAATTAATGTGCACATCTTCAAGGTGTAGGAGGAAATTAGAGTATTGTACCTGGAGAAAGCCCACACAGACATGAGGAGAACATGCAAATTCCACACAAACAGTGGCCCTCACTGGGAACTGATTTGTTAATATTTACCTACCCCAAAGAAGTCACCCAGAGATCCAGCAACAAAAGATTCTGATTGGTTTATTAAAACTTATGGTTGGCACCAATGGTGGCAGGTTGGTGAAGAATCTGCACCTGAGGCAGTACAGCAAGCAGTGTTATAATCAAGCAATCAGGTTAATCATTCAAATTCCTATCTGGTGTGTACAATTACATTGATTAAAAGTGATGACTACATTGTATTCAGCTTTTCTTGGTCACCCGCATCATCATGTATGACTCATTACTGGGAATACACATACCCTTCAGAGACCAGCCTTGGCAAGAGGCTGCTCCTTGAGGGAGGGGGCAGGAAGAAGCCAGGTACAGAGTGAAACAGTCCATGTCCAGACAATACTTCATAAACATTATTTGAGGACCTGCTAGATACTTTGCAAAAGATAGATGATAAACAAAATACCATGTTTCTTCAAAAGAAATAGGGTATGTATTGATCATAAAATTAGTATTTCTATTTTCCTTGGATGTAAGTCAAAGTTCATCTCAATAGTGAATCCTTCTTCCCAAAATAGTTGTCGTCATCCTGGATTCACTATTCTCATACTCTCTATCTAATTCATAAGTAAATGTTGTTGGCTTTCCTTTCAAAATACATTGAGACTTTGATTACTTTTCATTACCTCCACAGCTATCACTTTGATCCAAGCTACCATCATCTCTAGCCTGATTTACTGCAAGATTACTGCAATTGTATCTTCCACATTTTCCCCAGGGTCTATTCAGCACAACAGCTGGAGTGATCCTGCTTAATAATTTCACTTTTGCCTTTAAACCTCCCAATGGCTTCCCATTGTACAGAGTAAATCCCAAAATTCCTACAGCGACCTTTAGCATGCTACGTGATCTCATCCAAGCTATACTCTTCCCAACCTTATTTCTTGCAACTCTTGCACTTGCTTTTTTTTCACTTCAGTCAAATTTGTCTCTTTTTACTGCTTCTAAAGTAAACTAGTTGATTACAATTTTACCTCAGGCTTTAGCATTTGCTCTTATCTTTATGTAGAGCATGCTTTCTCAATATAGCCACTGTTGTTTGCTCCCTCTTCTCAGTGTTTTTACAAATCTCACCTTCTCACATCTATGTGTGACCATCTGTGTCTGTTGGCCTCCTGGTGGAAAATAGTTGGTAGCCTAATCAGGTAATTTAAGAGATAATTAGGAATTATTTACAAAGTTTGGGATGGTTTAAGGACCTACAAAAGAATAGTGAAACGCCCAGAGACTAGCAACAGCTGGAACCCATAATCATCTCTAGAGTAAAAGCACAAGAAGGAAAAGCTGTTATACCAATGTCAGAAAAACTGTAATTTTGAGAGGGAAGTTAGTTTTTGCTAAGTGCCTCAAAGAAAATGGTGTCCTCTGGCCCTTCCTGAGAACATAATAGGAGGTAGCTAAACAACTTGCACAACGATCTACTCCAACCTTCCAGAAGCCATCACACTTTTCCTTTTAGCATCCCAGGAAGAGTTGCTATTTCCACAGCATTGACAGTATTTCATTAAGTTCAGTTTTTACTTGGTTAATGGACCAAGTACACTGTTAACTCTACTCCTAGGTACTTAAGCAAATATATTCACTCCATCTCTGATTAGAGTTTCCCTAAATTTAGCTAAAATCAATCATATTTTATCCTGTCTTATCTAATACTCTTGTAATAATTTCCACTTATGTTGCCTGAATGCCTGACTGCAAATAGGCAAAACTTCTTAGTGTCTCATCCTTCAAGATTTTGTATTTTTATATCTGGACTATGTTGAGATATAAATCTTGCTACAGGCCTGGAGGCAAGAGGAATTGATCAGTGACAACAGAATCCATACCCCCTTTCCATTGATGAAGTTATTCACAGGTTTTTAGACAAGGGTAAACTTGTTCTCTGGGGGGATAGGGAAGATTTGAGTATTCTGTGGTTTCCATCTTGTCTGTCTGTATCTGCCAAATGTCTCCAAATCACTTTAGGGTACTATTGATAGTAAATCTATTCTCTTTTCTTTGCAGAAGAGAGTGAAGGTGTCACATATTTCATTGGAATTGCACATTTTTAACCCTAGTGATTAGGCCTTGGGCTGAATCTTTAGTCATGTCTTCTCTGTGGCTAAAAATGTTAATTTTTTAATAACTCCCCCAAAACTGGTTGATTCTCCATCCATGCTTTGAGTTTTCAATTCAAGGATTTCAGTGTGTCTCTTTTTTGTGCTTTTAGTTTAGTCAGTAAAAGTTAACTCATTGTGTAATTTTTATTTTTATTTTTTATTTCTGAGTTGGAGTCTCACTCTGTCACCCAGGCTAGAATGCAGTTGCACACTCACAGTCCTTCTGCCCCTGCCTTCAAAGTAGCTGTAACTGCAGGTGCACACTACCAGGCTTGACTGATTTTTTGATTTATTGTAGAGACAAGGTCTCACCAAGTTGCCCAGGTTGGTCTCGAACCCATGAGCTCAGGCAATCCTCTTGCCTCGGCCTCCCAAAATGCTGGAATTACAAGCTGGGGCAACTCTGTCCAACCTGTTCAATTTGTATAATAACCATCATCACTATAGTGACAAAAGGCTTCACTACCACAAATTTTGCAAATGCTTTGCCCTCCACCAGCAATCCTGAGCCATGACTAGTGTGCTTTAAAGATTTTTAGAAGATTGATGACAACGTAATCAAAATCATCAATTCAGATGTTTGAAAGAGTTAAATATACTTCCACCTTCTTTTTATTTTGTTATTATCCCTCATCACAAATCTATTGTGTAATCTCAGAAAATATAAGGAAACACAAACTCAAAAATATCTATATATTTGCTCACACGATGACTGACAAGTTTTGGGTCTTTATTGTGTGACACACTACATAAAAACAGGGCAATACTCTATATATTCTTTTTTTTTTTAATTTTAAAGATGTGGGGTACAATTCAGGATTAGGTATACAAATGTTCATTATGCAGGTACCCTTGTTGATGAGGTGTGCCCCCACTCCCCTGGCAGTTTCCCATGACTGCCAATCCCTTTCTTATAGTATTATGATAATTGTTCAAGATCTGCTTTATGAATGAGAACATAACCTACTCTGTTCTTTGTTTCTGTGATAGATCACTGCATACTCTATATATTCTTAACCTATTTTTAATTTCACTTTAATGATGTAGCAGTATTACTTCCTCATGCCATTAAATATTTAACTTCCACTTTGTTCTATTCATTACTGTAAAGTGTTCTATATCTAGATATTTCATTTTTAATTATTATTACTGTATATATTTAATTTTTCACATTTTTCACAATAATTTTTCACATTTAATTGATAGCCTATTTTTGGATACTGGGTTATTTTACAGTTTTAAAATGTTATAAACAAGACCAGGATGAATATATTTATTCATCGATTACTGTACAATATTCCTTATTTTTTACTGGAACGAATTCACAAAAGCAAAACTCCTTAATAAAGATGGCCCTGTTCACAGAGAAAGTAGCTTCCTTCCAACAATTATATACCAATTTAAATGCCTTATGAAAGCACAGGAGGATACACATTTCTTCATTTGCTGGCCAACACTTGGCAAGTCATTTTTGTTAAAGTTTTACAACTTGATATAAGAATAGCATAACATTTTTTAATATACATTTATATATATTGTATTGATGATTATTTGCAGCTAAAAAAATGAATGTCAGAATAAACATGTGACAGGTTTAGTAGTGTCACCTCAATACAATTACATGTCACTGAAACAACTACATACAACTTTAATTCACTGAAGTATTATATCTACACATCTGAAGACTTTTATCATCCATTAGTTTTTTTAGAGGAAGACTGAAAGTCAAATGGAGTCTAAGGCATTTCATCATATTAATAATAGGTCAGATTCATCAGCAATGGAGTATCATCTCCCTAGAAGATGGCACATATTCACAACACAGACAGTTACAGTCAGGATTGGTACATAACTCATTCTTCCCTACAAGCTTTCTCGAGTTTTTGAGTTTTGAGTTTTTAGGGCTCTCCTTGTCCCCAGTATTCAATTTAAAGTGTATGTTTTCAGATCTGACTTCTCTCTTTTGATTTCAACACTCTATGTCACTGTAGTAGTCTGGTAACTTATTTTCAGTTAATCTTTTTTTCCTCATGTTGTTCTAAATGTTAGACTGTTGCTCCTAATGAGACTGTAAATTCCTACCTTAAAGGTCAATAGTGTAGATTTCTGGATAGGTCTCAATAATGCACAGCACACGCTGGGCATTAAAATATTATCATCATGTTACTTATTTGTGAGTGCTGTAGAGAGTCTACTTGTTAGACTATATCTTTTATTGAAATAAGCATAGCACACAAAGTTATGAAATCTTCTGTTATATTGAAATAATATAACAGCTCTAAGTATATTTTAGCTACTCAGTTCCCTAATTTGCAACTGTGTTCTTCCTTGCTCCTTTACTTCTCGCTTTGGGTGCACTGCTACCATTCCCTTGATTATTCTTTGCCACATTTGTGAGAGAGCTTATGTTTTGAAGTATGTTATATTTTTGTAGCATTCTAACTTTTTAAAAGTAATTGTTTTTCAGAATAATTTTCTTTTTACCTCAGCAGATCTGTAAACACACGTAATACATTATTATTTCAGTAGGACATGAAAAATAATAACAATGTTGATCAAAAGAGCCTGAGGAAAGACATGATTACAATTCAGGAAAACAAAAGATAAAAAAGCAGATGAACAGATACAGTTTATTGTAACTGAAAATTAAGAAGTCATTGCAGTTGGAATGACCACAAGAACAGGTGGGTTTTTGAACAACATTGCTTTATTTATTTATTTTTCTGATTTATAAAAGCAATACATTTGTATGTCCATTGGAGAAACTTTTAAAAATATGTAAGGGAGAATAAAAAACTATGGTACCTAGAAAAACCTCTTTAAACATATGACTCTCATACCTCAAAAAAACTGTGGTATATCATTTTCTACTTTAAAGTATTTCATTAGAATTGTACTATATTTTAAAAACTGCTTGATATATAACTTAAAGGCCTTAATACTATTTAAATAATATGTATTTTAAAGAGGTTCTTTTATTATATAATACATTAAGCTATATTCTGTAGCCTTGTATCTAATTTTTTGCTTATTACCATTTATTAAGTACATTTTTCAAAATGAAGTCATCGTGTCAAAGAATATGAAAATTTCCATTTTTTGATCATCATTGCTAATTTTCTCCTAGACAAGTTGCCAAATCTTTGACAGGAAGTTATAAGAATGTCTATTTCTTTTTTGTCTTTTTGCATTGCTGTGTGAAGATGGCGTGAATTATGTCCCTAAAAAAGATACATTGAGGTCTTAACTTTAGATATCCATGAATGTGACCTTATTTGGAAACAGGATCTTTGTAGAAGTAATCAAGTTAAAATGAGGTCATATTGGATTAGGATGACCCTTAAATCCAATGCTGGAGTCTTTATAAAATGAGGAAGCATCCGGGCTCGGTGGCTCAGCCTGTAATCCCGCACCTTTGGGAGGCTGAGGTGAGTGGATTGCCTGAGCCCGTGGGTTCGAGACCCGCCTGGGCAGCGAGACCTCATCTCTACAATAAATCAAAAAATCACCCGGGCGTGGTTAACGCGTGCCTGTAATTCCAGCTACTGGGAAGGCTGAGGCAGAAGGATCACCGGAGCCCAGCAGGTTGAGGCTACGGTGGCCGGGAGCGGCCACTGCACTCCAGTCTGGGCTACAGGGTGAGACTCCAACTCAAAAAAATAAATAAATAAATAAAATAAAATAAAATAAAATAAAATAAAATAAAATGAGGAAGCTTTGGAGATACAGAGATACAGAGGAGAAACAGAATACAAGGCCCTGTAAAGACCCAGGTAGAGATTGGAATTACTCTGCTGTAGATCAAGGAATGCAAAGAATTGCTGGCAATCACCAGAAGCTAAAAGAGGCAAGGAAGAATTCTTCCCTAGAGACATAGGAGGGAGCATGGACCCACCAACATCTTGGTTTTGTAGTTTTCAGAACTGTAAGGTAAGAAATTTCTGTTGTTTAAAGTCACTCAGTTTGGGGTAATGTGTTATAGCTGCCTTATTTGGGCATTTTAAGATGAATATCTTTCAATACTTGTAAAGTCTTTTTTCGTATGCTGTGGCAGAATGGATATTGTATTGCATGTCTGCTCTGTCAGTTGGGCTCGAAGAGTCTAAGGTCATTTAGAAAGACCTCTTGTTTATTTCTCCTTATGGTAGATTTTTTTTTTTTTTTTTTTTTTTTACCATTTTCTAGGTTTCATTTGTGAGGTTCCTCCTGGTCCTGGTTAATCGCTCACCACCTTCCTCACTCAGAGTGCCATGTGCATCACGTGCTTGAACTTGTATAAAAGCTTGGAGGCCTTACTTCTCATGTAAGACTTAATTTTTTTTTTTTTAAATTTTGCAACCAAAGTCACGGACTGGGGAAAATTTTTCTATTATTACACAGGGACACAGCTATGCTTTTTTTTTTTTTTTTTAAGATGCACTTCTCCATTTGTCTTGAATGGAGAACCGTGTAAGTCCCAGCTTTATTTAGAAGCTGGATTAGTCTGGATTAGCAGGATTGGCAGTAGTAGGAAACTACCTGGGGAAGGAGGGACACACCTCATCAACAAGGGTACCTGCATAATGAACATTTGTGTACCTAACCCTGAATTGTACCCCACATCTTTAGAAAGAAAAATTAAAAGTTAAAAAAAGTCTCAAAAGTCTCATTTTTAACACCACATTAAATTCAGATCTGACACCATGTTTTTCTCTTGCTTTTGGTCATCAAAACTCCAACCTCCTAGATGTCAGGGTCTATATTTGGGTCCAATTCCTTCTTCCAAATAATGACCTGGAGAATTTTTCAGTTTGTTTTTACATTCCCTCTTCATTCTGGAATGAAATAAAGCTTCAAGTTTCCTTCTGGAAGCTTCGGCTCTCTTTTTCTTTCTTTACAGTTCAGCTATAATAGGAAAAATATATATATAGTGTTCACTATTTCTTAGTGCTTTCATCTAGTGTAGCTAGTGTTTGTAGCTCAGGCAAAATTAAATTTTTTTTGTTTTTTTTTCAAATGATTCTTAATTATATAGGGACATATTTTTCTACACTTTTAGTACACTATTACATTCTTCATCTCACTGGAATTCTTCATCTCCTCTTGGAATTCATTTTCATTCTTAATGAAATAATTCCTATAATAGTTTTTTGAGAATGTTTTGGTAGTAAACTGAGTTACTGTATGTTAGTAAAATGCCTTTATCTTGTATACCAATGAATTTATCTGAGAACAGAATTCTGCAGTCAACAGCTTTGGTGGCCAAACAAATTTTACTCTGAGTAGCTCCAAGTCCCTTACAGTTCCCAGCCACTGCTTCCTTTAGGCCTGGAGCAGCCTTCAGGTTGCAACTTTAGGTGCTAGCATTCTCCCTCAGGTTCTCACATTCTAGGTTGCCAAGTCACTCTTCAATTTCATCATCTGTTCTTAGTTTCTTAGTATTCCTAATAATTTCTGGCATTTAAGACTTTCTTTCCTGACTTGGGGGCATAATATATACATAATTACTCACATTCATAAATACTTGCATTTCAGTTGGTTATAGTGTACACACATTATATATATGCTTATGATTTCTGCTATCATGAACTAAGATTTATTGGGGAGTGAGGGCACAATTGTGTGTATTCACTTACTATGTAAAGTTCATTTTTTTGTAATAAGATACAAAACATATTTTTCTCTAAAATTTGTAAAAGAACTCTAGCAACTAGCATATAATTTTTTTGCATTATATAATTGCACCTAGAGGAAATGGAGTGAATTGTGTGTGTCATAAAGATGGTGATTATTGTAATGCCTAACTTATTTCTATCAAATTATTCAGGTGTTAAAAGTCTGCTTCAAGCTATGTGAAGATTCTTAGATTTTTATTCAATGCTACTTTCTTTTCCTGGCTTAGGATTATAACTTCTAGATAAATATCTGCCTAACAGAATCTCTGTCAGAATTAATTACTATTTTTAATATATGTAACTTTTAATTTAATATATCTGAATATTTATTTGCTAATAATATTTTGTGCATCTATTTTTTTGCCATTTATGCATTGCTTTGCAAAGGCCCTGCCCTTAAGGAACTTATGAGGGGTTAGGAACAAATGAAAAAAAGGAACCAAAGTAGAAATTTTTACAGATACATACATATGGCATTACTATAGCAAAATGGAAGACATTTAACTCAGGCTAGAAGTATTAATCAAATGAACTAGTGCTGGTGTTTGTAATGTATACTCACTCAAATCCAATGACATAACACAGTCAAGGCTTATTTCTTGTTCACATCATACTCTGGCAGGATCTGCGAATGTGAACCCAAACTTCACCTGCATATACCTTATTTGTCTTTTAAATAATAGCTATTCTGACCAGGTAAGATGATATCTCATTGTGGCTTTGATTTGCATTTTTTTGGATGATTAGTGATTTTGGGGGGAGACTATATACATACATACATTTATTATAGATCAATATGCAGTATATAAAATATTAATATATTGTATGTGCTATAAATTCATACAGTGTATAAATTTTCAACTAATATTTTAAAAATGTAAAATCAGTAATAGACTTCAAAGGAGTTCTAGAGTGTTTAAAGGCCTCTGTACAGTTTTGCATGTTGGAAAATAACTAATGTCAAACTTTTACACAACTATCTAGCTAACGTATTTTTGACATTGATAAGTTCTTAGTGCTTTTGTCTTATTACATTTTTCATGAAGATTATTGTACATTGTTCAGGTTTTAGCAGCATATATAATGATGTTTTAGACTGCCATTATTCATAAGGCTAAAAATTCCAATTGAGTTATTCTAACTAAATATTCTGACAAAAACAATATTTATTGTTAAATTATTCTGGAAATTATGCTTATGCCTTGTTAAAACAACAAAACCACAAAGTGATTTTATTACCTGAAGTTTGAGAACTTTCAAGATGTAGCCTCTGAAAAGCTGGTGAATGTCTTTACACAAGGTAAAATCATTACTTGCAAGATCCTGCCCACTGTTTAGCAGAGTTAATAAAAGACTGTGCCGCTGTATGAAATAATAAGTAACCTTTCACATAATATGTTCTTTCCCCCTGCTTTCTCTTCTTTATGGTAAACTTATCTTGGTAAACTTTATCATTTGGTCCTTTGCTTGGGTGGGAAATTTGACTGCAGAAGAAGGACTGTTATGAGTTTCTTCTGGTGATCAAGCAATATTTTCTTTTCTAGCTGTAGAGGTCCATCTCAACTTTGCATACATTTCTCAATTTGTTCAGAATACAATGGGCATGCTGGATCTGAAAACTTGAAATAGATCAGGTACTAGCTTTTGGGTCAAATGATGTAGGAAGATGGACTCTCATTAATATAGTGGCATGTTTAATAAGGACGACTTCCTTGAGTCTTTACATTTTTCCTGAGACGGAGAACTCAAGCTCTGAGATAATAAGTAAGTGTTGTTTTAAACCATTAAAGTCTATGGGAGTTTTTTTGGCAGCAATAAAACTCTAATACAGGTGGACTAATTTTTAAAATTATTATTATGTAGAGATAGGATCTTGCTTTGTAGCCCAGGCTGGTCTCCAATTTGTGACTTCAAGTGATCCTCCTGCCTCAGCCTCCCAAAGAGTCCTTGTTTTCTTTTAATAATAGCTTCTTGCATTCCATTTCTTTCTCTAAGTTTGATATTCTTCTTTCTGAAATACAACTTTTAGTAGCACTTTTAGGGAAAGTGTATGAATATAAATTTTTTCAGGTTTTTTTGTTGTTTGAAACTTCATTTCATTTTTTTTTTAACATGGCAATGCCTAATATTTATTGGGATTTTTTCCCCTTTTTTAAAAAAAGAAATTCTTACTATAGCTTTAGGAGTTCAAATGGTTTTTGTTTACATAGATGCACTGGGTAATGGTGAAGAAGTCAGGTGCTTGCACACCCAATGTTTAGGGCCCACTTATAAGTAAGAACATGTGATATTTAGTTTTTTGTTTCTCTGTATACATCATTGCTTTTGTTTGTTTTTTGACAAATGTCAATTCATGTCATTTATCCACTTTTTAATGGGGTTATTATTTTTTCTTTTTTTTGTTTTTGCTGATTTGAGTTTTTTTTTTTTTTTTTTTTGAGTTGGAGTCTCACTCTGTCACCCAGACTGGAGTGCAGTGGCCGCTCCCGACCACCGCAGCCTCGACCTGCTGGGCTCCGGCGATCCTTCCGCCTCAGCCTTCCAAGTAGCCGGAATTACAGGAATGCACTACCACACCTGGCTGATTTTTTGATTTATATTGTAGAGATGAAGTCTCGCTGCCCAGGTGGGTCTCGAACCCACGGGCTTGGGCAATCCACTCACCTCAGCCTCCCAAAGGTGCGGGATTACAGGCTGAGCCACCGAGCCCGGTTTGATTTGAGTTTTTTGTAGATTCTAGATATTAGTCCTTCCTCAGATATGCAGTTCGTGAATATTTCTCCCATTTCGTAGGTTGCCTATATAGTCTGTTGATGATTTCTTTTGCTGTGCAGAAATTTTTTAGTTTAATTAAGTCCCACATATTTATTTTTGTTTTTGCTGCATTTGCTTTTGGGGTCTTTGCCATAAATTCTTTACCTAGGCCAATGTCCATGAGAGTTTTTACTAGGTTTTCTTCTAGGATTTTTATAGTTTCTGGGGTGACATTTAAATCTTTAATCCATGTTGAGTTAATTTTTGTGTATGGTGCGAGGGAGGGATCCAGTTTTATTTTTTTGCATGTAGTTATTCCAGTTTTCCCAGTACCATTTGCTGAATAGGATGTCTGTTTCCTAGTGTATATTTTTATCTACTTTATTGAAGATCAGTTGGTTATAGGTATTCAGATTTATTTCTGAACTCCCTATTTTGTTCCATTGATCTACATGTCTGCTCTTGTACCAGTCCCATGCAGTTTGGGTTACTGTAGCCTCGTAGTATAGTTTGAAGAATTATATGTCTGCAGAAAAAGTTGTGCGTGAATGTTTATAGCAGCATTATTTGTAGTAGTTGAAAATTAGAAACAGTTCAAATGTCCATAAACTGATGAATGAATAAGCCTATGATAGCCATAGAATGAAATATTATTCACTTACTAAAAGAAATGAAATGATGATGCATGCTACTACATGGATGAAATTTTAAAGCATCATTATGAGTGAAATAGTCACAAAGGATCACATATGATTCCATTTAAATGAAATATCTAGAACAAGCAAATCTACAGAGGCATGAAGTAGATGAGTGGTCGCCTAGGGCTGAGGTGGCAGAGAGGATTGGGAGGAAATGGAAAGTGACTTCTAATGGGAACATAATTTCTTTTTGTGGTGATGCAAATGTTCTAAAATGGGTAGTGGTGATAGTTGCACAGCTCTGTGAATATATTAAAAAACATTGGATTGTATTATTTAAACGGTGAACTAATTTTTGAATACCTCAATAAAGCTATTGAAAAAATAAACAGGGTACTGTTTATGGTATTTACTCATCTAAGCAGATAGCTAAAAGGGAAAAATAAGGAAAAATATATACTGGACCTATATAATTATGTTTTTAACAATGCCAAGGGGCAAAACCAGACCAAACACAGTTGTTGAAAATAAAAAGCTATTGTACTGGTCATAATTGAAATGTGGCAAAAAAATGATGTAAAACACAGAAAAGCAGTATAATATGGCAGTATTTAAAAAAAATTTTTAGTGCATTATTGCACTGAGTATACTAAATATCTGTGATAGATTGAATATATCAGTCCTAATCTTACTGTTGATTTTGGGAGCCCAAAATAAAGTGTTGTTTACTTGTTTATACTTTCTAGAGTCAAATGTTGATATACTTGAGAGGCAGGTTGTCTTCTACTTAATATTTTTATCACCTTGAATTTGTGTCTTTTCCAAGCTTTAAACATTGTCTCGAAAAGAAAGAAAGAAAGAAAGAAAGAAAGAAAGAAAGAAAGAAAGAAAGAAAGAAGGAAAGAAAGAGAAAGAAAGAAAGAAAGAAACTAATACAGATGGGGTGGGTAGAAGACGAAGGGAAACCAAGGAAGAAGAACAAAGGTAAAAGCAATCTTATTCCTAATGTTCTAATTCCTAAGTGAGTGGGGATAGGGGAACTCATGCTCTTTTATGACACGCATACAACATTTTACATTTTTTTGTATGTATCTCATATTACATAAAACAATTGAAGACTTTTGTGCTGTTTATTCATGACTTTGCAACAAAAGCAAGTAATAGTAGGTTGTTCTTTTCATGAAAAAGATGCATATTGTGCAGTATATTTTCACAATAGACAGGTATAAGGATCTCTTTCAGGCTGACACCTGTTGATTTCAAGCTTCTAAGAAATTTGTAAACACTGAAAATTTGTTTGCCCATTATATTAAAGAAAAATACGCCACTAGATGTGAAATATGTGCTTTACTTCCTGTCCTTTACATGAATTATAATATTTAATGAAAAGATAAATGCCATTTATCAACACATTTTTTAAGCACCTATTATATACCCAGTTTTCTCCATTTGGTCATGACCAAAAGAAGTAAGGCTCTTGTCTGTGCCTATCTAAGGGTCCATGATTAATGGAAGGGTGTATGCTTTTTATACAGTTGGATATTCTATTAGTTTGCTAAGCCTGCCATAATAAATTACCATTAAGTTGTGGCTTACAACAGAACTTATCTTCTCACAATTTTGGAGGCAAGAAATTCAAAATTAGGTGCTAGCAGAGCCGAGTTCCCCTTGAAATTTCTAAGGACCAACTCTGCTTTGCTTCTTCCAGCTTCTGCATGACTCCAATCACTGACTGTGTTTTGACCTTCTTTTTCCTTATGTGCTCTCTGTGTTGGTCTCCTACAAGGACACTTGTCATTAGATTTGGGACCCATCTTGATAATACAGGAGAATTTCCATCTTGAAATTTTTAGCTTAGAGCTGCAAAGACCCTTTTTGTTTCCAAATAAGATTGTGTGCCATGGTTGCAAGGTCAGGATGCAGATATATGTTTTGGAAGTCACCATTTAACTCACTACAAATACTAATGTAGAATTAACAACATAGAAATGATAATTATATTATCAATAGAATTACATGACCCTGTACACTACTTTGTTGTTAAAAATACCTAAGTAACTCATGGGAATTCCTACCCTTGCAATACAATTTAAAATGTTTAAAGCAAGGAAATGGTTCCTTGCTTTATCTTCAATTTGGTTCATAAATGGACATGTTCTTATGACCCCTAATAAAAAATCATTATCTATAGAGTCATTTTCCACTAGGGTTTGAGCTATAAATCATATCCCTGGGGGAGGGGTTATCAATTATCCATCTTAAAAATGGGAGAGGAATTCTGATTTATGAAAAAGACTCTTTGCTATACCCATGTCTTTAATAACTCACACAAGATATCAAAAGTGAAAAATTATGCATACCTTGGAGAATAGTGAGGCATAATTATAATGTTGAAATATTTTTTAAAGTAATAAACAAATTTCTGATCAGTAATCTGAGAAAAAAACTGTATCTGTTGAATATAATCCTCTGTCATACTAGCTTAGGAGTCAAAACTAAATACTTTTGCTAATTGCTTTGTAAAACTGTATAATAATCCTGTGGGCCATAGTGGATCACATTTGGTTAACTCAACACACATCTTAAATTTTTTGTCTGCTCATGTAGTCTAGGAATCATTGACTTACGCAGTCCTCATGGCACTTCTGTTCAATTTCTTTGCACAATTCCTTTAAAATATTATTTTAAAATCTGAACTTAAGAGCATCAAGAACATATTACATTTTTTATTTCTGTATTGAAACTGCATAAAATTTATAAAACATAAGTCATCTGCTCTAAAAGAAAAACAGAGTAATAACTTTTTACATCACATCAGCGATAAAAATATTTTCTTCAAGATTCACATGTACCTAAATCAGTTTATGGCATAGAAAGTTAGAAAAGACAACACACTAGGAGAGTGTCTCTCTCTCTCTCTCTCTCTCTCTCTCTCTCTCTCTCTCTCTCTCTTTCTCTCCCCATCTCTATCTCTTTCTCTGTGTGTGTGTGTTTCAAAGGACACATACAAATATGTATGAGAACATGTGTTCTGTTTGTTAAATCTTTCTTGGTTAGAGTCTACAAATAGAATATATGGCTATTAGATTGGTGTACATGTGCTAACAATTGTCCCACTTCTTCCAAGTGGAAAAACAACATTTCTTGGGGCAGTCCTTTAAATGTTGATAGCGTATATTTAATTAAGACACTTGGATTCCATTTCCTTTAAAATACATCTATGATAAATAGAAATTACATATCTTCATTTGCCAGTTCTTCCTTCTGTCATGACCTCATGCTCTGATTTTTAAGGGTTAATCTAAAAGGGTAATACTTATCAGAAGATTCGAGCCCAAAGGAAAAAAAAAATAGAAAGACTGTAACAGGTTTTAATAAACATAAAAATGTGAAGTATAGTTTAGGACATCTGCTGGGCTTACAGTATATTCAGATTTTCATAGCCTGTCAACCAGACTGAAACAGTTGTTCTGTAATTCAGAGCACAGATCAAGAGGCATTCATGCAGAAGGGAATGACTGAGTTCAGAAGTTTGGGTCCTATGCTGCATCATTCATATTCATATCATCATGATGAATGGTTTGTAACTTAACACTAATACTGTCTACATCCAGCTGAAAAGAATATGTGATCATATCACAATCTAAAGCTACTTGTTTTTTCAGCCTGCAACTTGATAGCACATCAAAAGTCAAGGGTTATCACTGATGGTGAGTAACATCCTACAATAATTCCATGTGGACTAAGGAGGAACTTTTGTATGTTTCATGAAAGAAAATGTATTTCCAACTTGTAAAACTCTAAGTATTTTTTTTCCTGGAGACCTAAATAGACATATTTTATTTTCTTTTATAAATCATTAGTATTAACTGAACACCAGAAGAAAATACCTATGGATGTTAAACTCTTTGCCATAAGCTAAGAATATACAGTTAAAAAAATAGTAATCTTTTGTGGTTTCTTGATGTATTCTTTTCAAATAGATCAAACTGGACACAAATAATAATTTAAGTAGAAAACTCCTATAAATTCTGTCCATGAGTATCTATAAGTTTAGCTTAAAGTACGTGCTATATAATGCTATTTAAAACACTGTCCTTTTCACCTTTTTTAAAAACTAAAGTTGACTGTTTTTCTGTGGTCAACTATAGCCATCACAATAATAATACTAATAATAAGATATCTTAAGTTCAATGATAAAGAAGGTTTTGTTTGCTTTGTTCTGAGTAAGCTTAATATGCTCCAGGTTTTCTGAAATACAGACACAGTACATCAAACTAGCTTTAAAATGATACTACGATTTATGACTTTTCATGTTTGTACTGTATATTTAATTACCAGTGTCTGGTTGTCAGAAAGTCATATATTTGTAAGAGATAAAACCAAAACTTTTAGGCTCATTTAGGACATTTGTGACTTTAAAGAACAGTACTCACTTAACATAAAAATTTTTAGGAGTGCAACATTCTTTTTCACCCCAATGACTTTATGAATTACATAAAAAGTTTACCAAAATTAAGAACAATCTTATTTTGATTAATGTAATAAAAATCTAGTTAATAGGGAATATTACATTAACTAGATCTAAAATGAAACTAATATATTATCTTGAAATACATTTATTTTTGAGATGATTTGAAAATTTCCTTCTAGCAATTATGTGGACTTTGGTTGCGTTAAATGAAGTTCAGTGTTATCCATGCATTTTCCCTTTGATCCTCATCCATGAGGAGCCTACCTATTATTTAGAAAGATTTCCAAAGAATAGAGTTGCAAAAGCTTGGAAATGTATTCACTTTTTTAATAGTCATGGTAAATTTGTCAACGACACCACTTTGCATACTTGCACTACTCTGATATAAATTTATATGGTCTGATATACTCTATATTGCCTTATTCATGGCTACCTTATCAGTATATAAATATGCCTCATCCAACAACTCAGTTTTCTAAATCTACAAGGCTATGTGACTTTTAACTACAAAAAAATATTATTTCCTTTCATGTTTACTGAAAAATGACTTCATTCATCTATAATACATTTGCTTTCCATTAAAATCCCTTTTATTTGTATTTGTGTGGAGGATGATTACTGGTTTGCTGCTAGGAAGGAGCTGCAGAAGCAGTCATTTTGCTCCTCTTCCTGTGATCCTTGTGTCTTCTGGCAGTCAATGAACCATGGATATACAGGTGAGGCAGCTGTGTACTTGAGAACTGAGAGATTTGTTAAAGACTAGCAATAACAACAACAATGAAATTAAAGCACAGAAAAGTATAGTTCATTCATTATTTATTTATCTTTTTCTTTTTTTTTTTTTTTTTGAGTTGGAGTCTCACTCTGTCACCCAGACGGAGTACAGTGAACTGCTGAGCTCCCGCGATCCTTCCGCCTCAGCCTTCCAAGTAGTTGGAACCACAGGCACGTGCTACCATGCCCAGCTAATTTTTGATTTATTGTAGAGATGAGGTCTCGCCGTATTATTAGTTACTTTTATTATGGAATTTTTCAAATATGTATGCAAAAGTGAAGAGTTTAGTTAAATGAAACCAATGCATATGTATTCTAACAATATGTCTACTTTTGTTCATCTACTTCTTCCCCTCCAGATTACTTTCATGCAAGCCAAGACATCATATTATTTCATCTATATATACTTCAGTATATCTCTGAAGCAGTACTATTTAAACAAAAGCATAACCAAAATATGACAATTAAAAATGTGTACAGTAATAATTTCATCTGATTAACTTTCAAATAATTAAATTTTTATTTAATATATTCTTACCTAAACCTAGATGACTGGGTTGCTATTACTGATGAAAAAAGATGCATCAATAATAATAATAATAGCAGTTAATAGTAAACTAATAAATGTGAGGCAGACACTATGACTCAGGTCCTATGCTAATTGCTCTATTTAGGACAAATAGTCTTTTGGAAAACACTTCCTAGTAGGCTCTACTATCATCTTTACCTGTTTAGATTGAGACCTACATGGCATAAATTTATTTCTCTTTTTTTTTTTTTTTTACTTTGTGATTGTGGGAGTCTTTATGTAAAAGGATTTTTATTGTGCTTAACCGAGTAATCCTTTCCTTTATTGTCCTTCTTTCATAGGTACAGTTGCAAGATGGAAAAATGTTAAAGTGTTTTAATTTTAAAAAAGGGTGAGCCTATTTGATTCGAGTTCAGTGTAATCTATGTCATGAATTTAAAGTGACAGACTGGTTCAATTCCAGGCATCATGTTCCAGTACCTGCATGTTTCCTTACTCACTTCCATATAATTTAGTCTATTTGAGAGTAGAAGCATATAACATAATAACACCCAATTAAACATACCACCTCTTTCTATAATTCCACATGTATTTGAGTATGTAAAATTCTCCCTCCTTCCTTTCTTTTCTTTTTTTTTTTAGTAAATATATTTAGGTTTTACTCATCAACTCAGGAATGCCTATTCACTTGACCAATTAATAAAATCTTCTATTTTATTTTCTGCAAAATAGTTCATGCCCATTGTTACTCATAAGTGTGAAGGTAATTATTTTTTCTTCTAACTAGCTAAAATAGTTCAGAGTATAAGGTTATTAGAGAATTAGTTTTAAAGTACATTGAGATATATAATCCTACATATTACATATAAAAATAGGTTCCATAATAGAGATTGATTTTTACATGAATATAAAATAAAAAGCTTATCAGTTTCAGGACCTCAGGAACTATCAACCAATCAAGTAATGCCCTGAAATCAGTGATTGGCATATATGGAATGTGTGCTGGCAGAAGGAAACTCATTTAAGAATGTATGAGATTAAACTAAACTGTGATAGAAACTTGTTTAAAGGTTTTTATGTGGTTATAAGTGCTTCAGGTAGGTTAACTTCAACTGGTTTTTATATTTTCATCAAGTGCCTCCCATTGTTCTAAAGTGTCAAAATAAATATTGATTACTTACATTTCTGAAATGATTTCTACACATGAATTTTTTATCTCAGTTACTTTATCTCAGTTACTAGGGTTATCAGCAATGTGGAAGATGATCTGCCAATCTTTGCAGGTGATATAAGAATAAACAAAGCTATGTATCCTCTAATGGATAGCTTGGAAAAAATACTATTAAGGAGAATACATATGATATGAGATATATTTCTAAAGTTCTGAGTGTGTTCAAAAGAAGGGAAACCATAGCAACAAATTGAAGAGAAACCAGTATAGATTTGCAAACAGATTTTTTTATTATTATTTTTTTTGAAGCCATCATTCCTCTAGCTAACCAAGCTGAAACCCTGGAGGCATTTTCAATTTCTTTCTGTGTGGTAGCTTTCATTTTTGATAAGATGTCATTGCTACAGATTCTACCTTAGGACCATTTCTTTATTCACAGTCAGCATAATAAATCAGTAAGTGAACTCATTTCTAAGTTTTCAATTTTGCTTTGTTAAATCTAACAAAACTGCTACATGGCTCTTCCTAAAAAGCAGTTTTGCACTGTTATTAGAACTAGGGGTTATAAGAAAGACGGCTTAGAGATGGCAATTATCTAAAAAGCAACAAGTGCATCAAGATATTACTATTGTCTAGGCCTATGGTTCTCAAACTTCAGTATATCAGAATTACCTAGAGTGCTTGTTAAAACACACATTTCTGGGTTCTATCCCCAGATTTTTAAATTCAGTAAGTCTGAGGAGAGAAGCCTGTGACTGCATTTCTAAGAATTTCACAAATGCTATTGACACTGTTGGTCTCAGGACTACACTTTGAGAACAATTGATCTATATTACTTTCCTTAGCATGATAGGGAGAAAAGGCACAAAACTTATAAAGAGATCAGCATTCTCTTTCAGATGTTCCCTTTGCTAAAAGTATGAGCTTAGGGAATTTGGGTGGTCTCCCAAGATTTAATTTTGTTATTTGTTATCTATTAGCTTCAGTTATGGGTTGAGTTGAGCTGGTTTGAGCTGCCTTTTGAGATCCAATTTATTAATCTTTTCTAAACACTGAATTCAGTGACATCACTGAAGCTGAAATAAGCCATGGAATGAGTGTTTATACAACAAAAATGGACCATTATTAAAAATTCATTTTTCTTTCTCTTTCCCTCTTTGAAGTAAGAATTTTATTCCTTTCTTCAATATTCCCTATTATCCACAATTACATTCCCTTCCCCAGGTATATTATCTCATGTATATGCTTCAAATTGTACTTATTCTTTGCAGTTAACAATAAGCACACATGTATAAAACAAATAGACATAGATGTTGTTTTTATATAAGTGGAATAATTATTTATGTGTTTCTCAGCCAAAAATGTTTTTGTCCCCAGGGGCCATGTGGTGATATCTGGAGACATTTTTGGTTATCACCAAAACAGGGATAGTGTATCGTTTAATGGGAATTTAGTAAGTAGATGCTTGTGATGTTGCTAATCACCTTCCCACGCACAGGCCAGGCCCCCATCACAAAGAATTATCCAGTCCTAAATGCCAATAGGAGCAGTGGTGGAAACTGCTCTATACAGTGTTCTCTAACTTGCTTTTTTTAAAACTCAGAATGTCTATACAAATGGATAGATCTACTTCATTTGTTAAGCAACTGCATGTATTGTATTTTACTATATATATTTTCCACAATGTGTCTTTATTTTAAATTATGAAGTATGTCTATGTCTTTTTAAAGCTGTATGAATGACTGTAATAACTGATTTTTATTTATTTATTTATTTTTTAGGGACATGAAAGGAGTATGTCAAAGAGACACCCGGATTTCCATGTTTATTATAGCACTGTTCATACCAATTTATGGAACCAACAAAGTCAGACAGCAATAAAGAAAAAATAATTTTAAAAAATGAAGAAAGCCTTTGAGAAGTATCAGATTATGTACATATGGGCATAAGGATGGCAACAAGAGACATTAGAGACTCCTAACAGGGGATGGGAGGGAGAAGACAAGAGTTTGAAAAACTACCTGTTGGGCACCTTGCCCACCACTTGGGTGATGGGCTCAGTAGAATCTCGAGCCTCAACATCATGCAACATACTCATAAAACAAACCTGCATGTGTACCCTCTGAATAAAAAATAAAATTAAATTAAAAAAAACCCCACATTGTACCCCATAAATATGTATAATTCTGTATCAATTAAAAATGCATTCTTTTGAATGATCTTTTTTATCTGAGCAGATGATTGGTCTTTCTCAATCTATCTTTATTGTCAATACTTAATGAATCTAGATTTCTAGCAGTCAATTGATTGGAAACAAACACATTATTGATAATATTTTGGTTTAAACCAGTTCCAGCTTCAAGAAAACGTCTATATTATGATACATGAATGCAAAGAAGAAAAAGAGGGAGAGTTTAAATTAAATGTAGGCCATGATTTCTTGGTTTTCTTTTGGTCAAAATGCTGGATATTTTTAAAGATCAGGCACTAGGGTCTTTTCAAACTCTGCACTTTCTCCGAAGGAAATTTCAGACAATGACATTCATTAACTTTCTTTGAAAGTGACTCCCAAATTTGTATTACTTCATATTTAAAAACTCTGCTTTGAGCCCCAAGAGCACAAAACTCACATCTTGCTGGATATTTCTATTTGAATGATATGTATGTACAATTCAGTATGGGCAAAATACTACAATCTTCTTCCTAAATATGATTCTCTCCTTTAACATTTTGCATCTCCATTGCATTCAATATTTAAAACACCCTTTGATATACTTTTACTTCTCTCTATTTGAATTGTTGCCTCCCTAAGCCAAGCTTCTATCCTCTCTTACTTGGATGAGTTTGCTAGTCTCTCTTATCGATTCTTATCTCTTTCCAATACATTTTCCTCACTAGATCATCATTACAAATCCAAGTCTGATGATACTTCACCTTTTCTTAAAATCCTTCATTGATTTCCTCTGCTTTTAGGTTAATAGTCAAAAGTCTTAATGTTTCCCACAAACCAGTGTTATGTGGTCAATGAGCATGAACTGACTTTTCAGGTGCACATCAAACTAACTTTCCCCTTGATCTCTATATGACAACCTAACTGGCTTTCATTCAATGAATAGTCCCTGAAGGCTCAGGACCTTTACGTGTACAATTCCCTCTGGTTTATATCAATTTACTCCTTCATCTTTGCTTGTAATTAGAATCTCAGTTCAAATACCATTTCATGGGGAAGCACATGCCTTTCAAGGAGTATAGTAAAATTCCTTTCCTATAGAGATTTTTATTTTAATGGCTTTGTCAGAGTTGTAATTTCATAGACCTTTCTGTTTTATTTGATTGATGTCAGTTTCTTCTACATAGACTATATGCTCCACAATAGCCTGCTTATGCTCAGTATTTATAGCATCAATACTTAACAGAGTATGTGACATCCAGTAAGAAATCAATACAAATTGCCAATGCTTGAAAACATATTTTATAATGTGGAATAATTAGTATATATATATTTCTTCTCTCTCTCTTTTGTTGTTCCTTTCCCCTAATAAGTTAACAAATGTCCATTCTTGTTATCTGCAAGTCATTCTAAATACCTACTTACAAGACGGTACTGTAGTGATTCTTAACCCTGGCTGCATATTAGTATCATCTGGAGAGCTTTTAATAAATACTTATACCTAGGCCCACCATAGACCAATTAAATCAGCATTTCTGGAGGTGGAGCTCAGGCAACATTTTTAAAAAGCTCCCTAGGTGATTCTAATGTACAGCTAGAGTTGTGAAACATGCTCTAATGGATGAAATCTGAATACTCATTTGTGTTCATGAACCATTCAAAAACTATTACTCTTGGCCAAGGTAATTTCTAATTCCAATTTAATAGGATATTTCTAATGTACACAAAGTCTACATATTCATTCATTCAAAACTCACACAATAATAGTTTTAAATAGTATACTACTTATCTTATATTTGCTTATTTTTGTATATATTTATCTCATATTTATCTTATGTTTGCTATACCAATTTTATATAGTATGCATTGTTACTAGAAGCAAAAGTTTCTACTAGGGGTTGTAAAGAAGATAACAATGTAGCCAGATACTTTCCATATTCTGACTTGAACTCTTTTTCACATAGCTGATATCATAGGTTTAATCAGAAATTTAACCCTAGGATTTTCTTTTTGCTTATCCTCTCACTGTATATATTACTGAACATGCAGTTGTCTTTCCTTCTGATTGTGTAAATGAAGTAATGCAGTCATGGTTTATGCAAGAAAACCCATGAACCTCTTCTACAGAATGAGCACATCAACTCAAAATATTTCTTCTCTAATCCAAAACTGAAATGGAGCCCTTCTGATTGCTATAATATCTAAGGGACAGTGGTTAGAGATGTTGTTGCAAAAAGAGAAGCTGAGGAGCTGTTGGGACAGGAAGAGTAGAAATATTTAAAAAGAGACATGGTGAAATCAGGAAGCTTTTTCCTCAAAGGGCAGTTGCTGCAGGAGCAACTGAGTCATCCTTCCAGTATTGTCTGTCCTAGATACAGTGAACAGGAAGTGAAAGTTCAGTGTTGCTTACTGTCAATTATTATCCACATAAACAGACACAGGAAGATCAAGTCATGCTACTTAGCCCTAGTGCCCTTGGATGTTTTGATAAATATGTTAGTTATTTACTCAATATAAATATTAAACTTATGTACCCTATGGCCAAATTTCATAGTTTTCCTTTTGAATTCTTCTCTTTTAAAAGTGTCCTCTGTTCCCACACATTTTCTTTTTGAATTCACCAGCCTTCAATTCCCTCCCCTGGTCTAACTTTCTGCTGATGGGAGGGGAAAGTCTCATCATCCAGGCCCCTCATAAAGGTAAACTTGGTGCCAGGGAGTAATCCCCTTGGGTCACTAATGGATATTCACACATCTGAGAATGCTGTTAAGAAGCTTCTGAAGTGGAATGTGATTCCAGCTGTAGCAATTACATACTGCTCATATTTCCTACTTTAGACTCTGGAGAGTTCAACAACTGCCTATTAGCAAGCTGACGATGGAAGGAAGCGCTGTAAATCTCACAAGCAATGATAAAGCCGATGCTCCTGGAAGAAGTAGGCAAGGCTGAATTGCAATTAAAAAACAGAACCATGAACCTTGGCCTTTCAAAAGAACAACACTCACAGTAAGTTAATGACAAACATGAGAGGATAAACTAAACTATAAACATTTCTTATATCTCGTTTCTGTTATCAACTTGGATGCAGGCAGAATGAAAGAAAACTAAACATCAAGAATCCAAATTAGTCTGTAAGATACATCTAAGTCTTAAGCAAATATCCTCTCATTTTGAACTTTTTCAAACATTTGGCTTACATATAATTTGGTCACTATTATTAAGACAAATAGGTAAAGAGTTTATAACTATCATGCAGGTGTCATTAAAGAAGATTATTTAGGACTTTTAAAAGTAGCTGTCCAAAGTGGAGTTGAGCTTAATTATCATAGAAAGAAAAAGATCCAGTAAATAGCTCACAAATAGAATTTACTAAATGCCGTAAGGTTGTATATTAAGCCTCATAACAATTTAAGAGCTTTTATTACTATGTATACTTGACAGATATGAAAACTGATGTTGAGAGAGATTAAGTAGTTCAATGGTAATCCCATAAGCACAAAATGACAAAATAAGGACTCAGTTCTGTCTGATTCCAAAAGGTGTTTTATATTATCTTTATATTTCTTACTGTGAATCTGAGTCCTCTGTGTGTGTGTGTGTGTGTGTGTGTGTGTTGGGAGGAGATATACATTTAAAGCCCCCTCCAACAACAAAAAAATCACAAATACTTAACTAAATGTTGTGTTTTATAATGACAGTATTGAATTGTGAATGAACAGCTTATCTTCTTCCATTGTTTAAACATAAACTAATTAGTTTTTTGAATATGAGGTAAATTCCTTCACCCTACGCAGAGTAGATTGACTGG
>NW_007068415.1:129885-202982 GCF_000164805.1 Carlito syrichta | reverse complement strand
AGTCTCACTCTGTCACCCAGACTGGAGTGCAGTGGCGCTTCCGGCCACCGCAGCCTCGTTCTGCTGGGCTCCGGCGATCCTTCCGCCTCAGCCTTCCAAGTAGCCGGAATTACAGGCATGCGCTACCACGCCCGGCTGATTTTTTGATTTATTGTAGAGATGAGGTCTCGCTGCCCAGGCGGGTCTCGAACCCGCGGGCTCAGGCAATCCACTCACCTCAGCCTCCCAAAGGCGCGGGATTACAGGCTGAGCCACCGAGCCCGGCTTGGTCACTATTATTAAGACAAATAGGTAAAGAGTTTATAACTATCATGCAGGTGTCATTAAAGAAGATTATTTAGGACTTTTAAAAGTAGCTGTCCAAAGTGGAGTTGAGCTTAATTATCATAGAAAGAAAAAGATCCAGTAAATAGCTCACAAATAGAATTTACTAAATGCCGTAAGGTTGTATATTAAGCCTCATAACAATTTAAGAGCTTTTATTACTATGTATACTTGACAGATATGAAAACTGATGTTGAGAGAGATTAAGTAGTTCAATGGTAATCCCATAAGCACAAAATGACAAAATAAGGACTCAGTTCTGTCTGATTCCAAAAGGTGTTTTATATTATCTTTATATTTCTTACTGTGAATCTGAGTCCTCTGTGTGTGTGTGTGTGTGTGTGTGTGTGTGTGTGTGTGTGTTGGGAGGAGATATACATTTAAAGCCCCCTCCAACAACAAAAAAATCACAAATACTTAACTAAATGTTGTGTTTTATAATGACAGTATTGAATTGTGAATGAACAGCTTATCTTCTTCCATTGTTTAAACATAAACTAATTAGTTTTTTGAATATGAGGTAAATTCCTTCACCCTACGCAGAGTAGATTGACTGGCTACATTAATGACTAGTACCTACTCTGTGTGAGATAATGGGAAGGAAGCATGATACTTAGCTGTACTAAAGAAAGAGGAAAATATAATACAATTGAAAAGAAACAAGAATTAAGCCATAAGAATGATGAAGTATATCTTGCTTAATTTATAGTTTTTATAGTTGTCCTTATGTATATTATGTATATTATTTTGTTTTCTGCTTAGAGTATTTCTGAAAAGTAAGACCCACTCTCTATAGATGGCATGAGGCTCTTCAAAACAAGAACAAAAAAAAGTCATAGATAGCAAAATAATAGAACACTACTGTCCTTTTGATTGACCTAAAAAAGGTATTAACATGAGTATTTTTCAGATTGTTGATGTCTCACACGACTGATTCTAAATCTGTTGATAAGATAATTATGTTCATTATTGTCAAACGTATGTATAATTTGGTCACTTTTATTAAGACAAATAGGTAAAGAGTTTATAACTATCATACAGGTGTCATTAAAGAAGATTATTTAACAATAAAATAAACAACAAAATAATATCACACCAGAACCGCCTGGCTATAGCTATACAATAGCTTCAAACAATTTTGAAATGAGAAAAAAAGAACTTATAAATTTTGTATTTAAGTTTCTAAAGAAGTCTTTCTAAGAGATATGATTTAATCATATTTACACTTCAAATATTCTCATAGCTTAACTTTGTACTGCATGTCAGTAGGCAAGACGCTTAATTAATGAAGTTCCCACATTACCAACAACATAGGAAGTACAAGTGAAAAACACATTTCAAGGGGTGGAAGAACCTACCTGCTAAAACAATTTTTTTTTTGAATTGGAGTCTCACTCAGTCTCCCAGACTGGAGTTGCAGTGGCATGGTCTCGTCCATCCCAGTGGCGACCTACTGGGCTCTGGTGATCCTTCTGCCTCAACCTTCCAAGTAGCCAGAACTACAGGTGTGCGCTACCACACCCGGCTTATTTTTTGATTTATTGTAGAGACAAGGTCTCACCAAGTTGTCCAGGCTGGTTTTGAGCCCCTGAGCTCAGGCAGTCCTCTCACCTCGGCCTTTCATAGTGCTGCAATTACAGATTTGAACCACCATGCCCGGCCTAAAACAACCATTTTGTCTCCCTAAAAATACTTTTGGTGCTGCATTGCAAATAACTTTATAAAATTTTTTTTGACGAACATCTTTCAGTTGGTTGACTGTAAGTAGAATTAGTGACTGCTGCCCTCTACATAATGGAAATTCCTGTTCTCCTGCCAGCAATCCATTAAGATTGTTTGGGAAACTCGACCAACTATATTTTATAATTTCAAGTCTTATTTACTTGGACTGTCTTGAAAAAAAAAAAATGAAGACAGATGAACCACCCAAATAGCCTAAATTTTGTGTAAGTTAGATATATGCAATTTTGTCTCTCAATTTTATTTAATTATTTATCTACTTTGTGAGTCAACGTTTCACTGTGTAGCAGAAGCAGAACTACAGTGGTATAATCACGACTCACTGCAGTCTCAAACTTTTGGGCTCAAGTGATCCTCCAGTTTCAGCCTCTTGAGTAACTGGGACTAAAGGAATGTACCACCATGCCTGGCTAAATTTTTTATTTTATTTTATTTTTTAGAGATGGGGTCCTATGTTGCCTAGGAAGGTTCCAGAATCCTGGCTCAGGTAATCTTCCTGCCTTGGCCTCCTTAAATGCTGGGATTAATGACGTGTGTCACCCTACCCAGCACTTTTCTCAATTTTAAATGACATTCTGGAATTAGAGAAAAAGGATTTTATCTGGTAGTTTTTCAGAGAAAACTATTAGTTAGACCTAAACTACAGTTTATATTGATCTCAATGAGTTCTGAGACCAAATCCTCTAAGAACTCCATGAAATCCTCTAAAAAATTATAAATAGAAGTTTCAATACTATATGTGATATGTATGCATATATTCAAGAGTTTTCTTAAGATGAATTATTCAATGTATATATCCCATTATATTAACTGAAATGTTGTTTTATAACAATACCAAAAACCACACTGGATAACACCTGTGGTGAACCGTGCAGATTCTGGAGGCAGAAAGCCCCAGACTGCCTTGATTGACATCTGCAGCTTACCTTGTCCTTATTTTTATGATTCATTTTGTCTTTCTTTTTTTCCCATCTGTAAAATACAGTTGATCAGTAGTACCTACTACACAGGGTTGTCCTCACAATGAAAGTGGTTAATACACGTTAAGGGGCTTCTGAGATGCCTAGTACCTAACTAAGGACTGTATGTGTTAACAGTAGTGGTGGTGTTGCTTTTATGTTTTCTTTTACTGTGCTCCTTTCTCTTTTTTATAAACATATTTGTCCTATCTGGGATTTTTTTTAATGAGAGACTAATACTGTTTCGGTGTGCATATGGAAATATTGTAATAACTTTACTAGAAAAGAGTGCAAGTAAAGTTATGGCAGTTGACCTCATGCTGCTTAGAATCTAATGAGTAAAATGGGGGAAAAATAGCTTGTTATTACATAATTAAGTTTGTAAGGGTTTTAAGCCAATAATATACAAGTTAGTGAATAATCACAAACCATAATATGTGATATGAAATGACAATATAGAATCAATGGTAAACTGACCGTCTACCAGAATTTTACTGACCAGTCAAAGGGATGTCATGAAAAGAAACAAAGCATTTCTCATTAACGAGTGTTTCGTGATATAAAAATAAATGATATACATAAGAGTTTAAAAATTAAATACACATAAACAGATAAAAATCCTATCAACATTAATATGCTATTTAAATCTATCATTTATATACACATAGTTGTAATATTATAAACATACAATTTGTATCCTGCTTTTTTTTAGATTGTCAAATATGTTGTGTCAAATTTCTATAAGGCTTCATAATTGTATTTTGATGATTTTACACTATTATATCATACAGCATATTCTGTTATTACTGGAGATTTATGCTGGTTTTAATATTTTGCAATTATAAATTATAATCCAATAAGATAGTTGTACAGATTTTTCTTATTTTGAATTCTTTGGATCAACTATTAGAGGTCCAAATGTATGGGTCTAAATGTATGATTTGCTTTTCTGACCTTATTTTTTTTCCCCCAAATTGAATTGATACTAAAGTATGCATAAATCAGAAAACAATATTTGATGAAAATAAACAATAGGTCTCCAAAAAAGAGTAAAAGGGCCGCGTGCGATGGCTCAAGCCTGTAATCCCAGCACTTTGGGAGGCTGAGGCGAAAGAATTACCTGAGCCCACAGGTTCAGGACCAGACTGGGCAACATGGTGAGACCTCATCTCTACAATAAATCGAAAAATTAGCCGGGCATGGTAGTATGTGCCTGTAGTTCAGGCTACTTGGATGGCTGAGGCGGAAGGATTGCCAGAGCCTAATGGGTCGAAGCTAGGGTGGCCATGAGCATGTCACTGCACTCCAGCCTGGGCAATGGAGAGACACTCCAAATCAAAAAAAAAAAAAAAGAAAGAAAGAAAAGAAAAGAAAAAGAAAAAAGACAAATAATGTTTGATCTGTGGGAGAAATTCAATTGTACAAAAATGTATGAAGTTAAAAAATTAAAAATTCTAATTTCCTATCTTTCAATGATTACTCAAATCATGTGATGTATGTTCTTCCAGACCGTGTTTAAATAATTTGGGATTATATCCCATAAGGTAGAGTCTATATGCTGGATATAGCAGCATGCTTTATTTACTTAATGTTTTGTAAACATATGTTCATTAACCATTGTTATAATTCAAATCTTTAAGTGACTGTATATAATTTTTCTGTATGGTTGTGTTATACTTTGTTCAAGAATAATCCACATTATGGTTGTTCAGGTTGTTTCCAAATAATTGTTACTGTGGACAAAGAAACAAGCAGTTACATTATTTTGGCCCTGTCAAATTATTATTTTTCTTTTTTTTAAAGTTTTTATTTTAAAGATGCGGGGTTTGATTCAGGGTTAGGTATACAAATGTCCATTACACAGTTACCCTTGTGTGTCGCCACACATTCCCAGCAGTTTTTCACTACTGCCAATCCTACCCCCACTCCCCTGGCAGTTTTCCACTACTGTCAATCCCTTTCTTATAGTGTTATGATAGTTGTTCAAGGTCTGCTTATGAGCGAGAACATGTGATACTCGATTCTGTTTCTGTGATAGATCACTCAGTATTATAGCCTTTAAGTTCATCCAAGTTGCTGCAAAGTTCCTAATTTTGTCCTTCTTTATGGCTGCATAATATTCCATTGTATACATGTACCACATATTTTTATACAGTCCTCTTTCAATGGGCAGCACAGTTGGTTCCATGTTTTTGCTATTGTGAATAATGCTGCAATAAACATGCATGTGCAGGTATCTTTTTCATAGAGTGATTTCAGTTTCTCCAGGTATATTCCCAGAAGGGAGATTGCAGGGTTGTATGGAAGATTGATTTTTAGATCTTTTAGGAATCACCACACTATTTTTCATGGAAATTGTACTAGTTTACACTCCCACCAACAATGTAGAATTGTTCCCTTTCCCTCCACATCCTCTCCAGCATCTGTTGTTTTTTGAGTTATTGATGATGGCCATTCTGACTGGAGTTAGGTGGTATCTCAGTGTGGTTTTAATTTGCATTTCTCTGATGACTAGTGAGGCTGAGCATTTTTTCATGTATCTGTTGGCTGCTTGTATGTCTTCTTTTGAGAAGTGTCTATTCATATCTTTTGCCCACTTTGTAATGGGGCTGTTTTTGTTTGTTTTTTGGTTTTTCTTTTTTCTTTTCAGCATGTTTTGAGTTCCTTGTAGATCCCAGCTGTTAGGCCTTTGTCAGATATACAGTTGGCAAAAAAATTTTTCCCAGTCTGTGGGATGCCTCCCTGTTCTCTTGATGATTTCTTTGACTTTCCAGAAGCTTTGCAATTTGATGACGTCCCACTTGTCCATCTTATCTCTCATGGAATGGGCGCTTGGGGATTTGATCAGGAATGGTTTTCCAGTTCCAATTTCCATAAGGGTGTCTCCTGCATTCTCTAAGATTCTTATAGTTTGAGGTTTTATGTTTAAGTCCTTGATTCATTTAGAGTTGATTTTTGTGTATGGTGATAGGAAGGGTCTTGTTTTAATCTTCTGCAAGTGGTCAGCCAGTTTTCCCAGCACCATTTACTGAATAGGTTCTCCTCTCCCCAGTGGTTGATGGTGGAGGCTTTGTTGAAGATGATTTGGTTGAGCAATTTGGGTTTTGCTTCCAGAATCTGTATCCTGTTCCATTGGTCTATATGACTGTTCTTGTATTAATACCAGGCTGTTTGATTATTGTAGCTTTATAATAAAGTTTAAAGTCTAGGAGTGTGATACTTCCCACTTTTTTTTTTTTTTTTACCTGAGGACCATTTTGGCTTTTCTTGGTCATTGATGTTTCCATATGAATTGCTGTATTGTTGTTTTCAGGTCGGAGAAGAATGCTGCTGGTAATTTAAATGGTTTTTTATTAAATCTGTAGACTGCCTTGGGTAGGATGAACATCTTAACAATGTTAATTCTTCCACTCCATGAGAATTGAGTATTTTTCCACTTGTTTGTATCATCTTTGATATCTTTGATCATTTTGTAGACTTCATTGTAAAGGTCTTTCACTTCTCTGGTTAGGGAAATGCCAAGGTATTTCATTTTTTGTGGCAATTTTGAATGGGATTGTGCTTTTTATTTGGGTCTCTGTTTATTGTTGGTGTATAGGAATGTGACTGTCTTTTGCACATTTATTTTTTTTTTTTTGAGTTGGAGTCTCACTCTGTCGCCCAGACTGGAGTGCAGTGGCCGCTCCCGGCCACCGCAGCCTCGACCTGCTGGGCTCCAGCGATCCTCCCGCCTCAGCCTTCCAAGTAGCTGGAACTACAGGCATGCGCTACCACACCCAGCTGATTTTTTGATTTATTATAGAAATGAGGTCTTGCTGCCCAGGCGGGTCTTGAACCCACAGGCTCAGTCAATCCACTCACCTCAGCCTTCCAAAGGCGTGGGATTACAGACTGAGCCACCGAGCTCAGCTTGCACATTTTTTTATACCCTAAGACTTTGCCAAAGACCTTTATCAGTGCACAGATATTTTTGACAGATTCTCTTGGGTTTTCAATGTATAGAATCATGTCGTCTGCAAAGAAAAATAACGTAACTTCCTCTTTTCCTATTTGAATACTCCTGATTTCCTACTCTTGTCTGATTGCTCTGGCTAGGACTTCCAGTACTATGTGGAACAGGAGGGTGAGAGTGGGCACCCTTGTCTTGTTCTGGTTTTCAGGGGAAATGATTCCATTTTCTGTCTGTTTAGAAGTATGTTGACAGTGGGTTTGTCATAGATGGCTCTCACTCTTTTGAGGTATGTTCCATCTGTGCCTAGATGTTTGAGGATTTTTATCATTAAGGGTTTTTATCATTGAGGATTTTATTGAAAACTTTTTCTGCATCTAAAGATATAATCATGTAGTTTTTGTCTTTACAGATGTTGATTTATTTAATTATGTTTCCGATCTTGTGGATGTTGAACCAGCTTGCATCCTGGGGATGAATCCTACCTGGTCGTGGTGGATGATTTTTGAGATGTGTTGTTGGATCCGGTTTGCTAGAATCTTGTTAAGAATTTTAGCGTCTATGTTCATCAAGGATATCAGCCTGTAGTTCTCTTTCTTTGTTGGATCCTTACCCAGTTGGGGTATCAGTGTGATGTTAGCTTTACAAAATGATTTGGGGAGCATTCCATCTTTCACAATTGCCTCAAATACTTTCAAAAGGATTGGTATCAGCTCCTCCTAGTATGTTTTGCAGAATTCTGCTGGAAAGCCATCTGGTCCAGGGCGTTTTTCTGTAGGTAGTTTTCTTATGATATAGTCAACCTCTATTTAGGGTCTCAGTTTCTTCTTGTTTCAACCTGGGGTGGTTGTGTGATGTCAGGAAGTCTTCCATTTCAGTTAGGTTTTCAAGTTTGTTTCCACACAAGTGTACATAGTAATCTCTGATGATTTTTTGTGTTTCTTTGAGGTCAGTTGTGACTTGACCTTTTGCATTTCTGATTGTATTTGTTTGTTTTTTTTCTCTCTTTTTTGGTCAGTCTAGCTAGGAGTCCATCAATATTGTTTATCCTTTCAAAGAACCAGCTTTTTGTTTTGTTGATTTTTGTTTGTATTTTCTTTGTCTTCTATGTCCCAAATTTGGGATTTTATTTTGTTGATCTAGATTCTTCTGCTGAAATTAGGGTTTTGGTGGTCTTGCTTTTCCAGCTTCCTTAGGTGATTTGTGATATTTCTATTTTCTTCATGTGTGTTCATAGAAAGATAAATTTCCCTCTTAGTACTGTTTTCATGGTATTCCAGAGATTTTGGTAAGATGATTTTTCATTTACATTTGTTTCCAGGAATCATTTAACTTCTGTTTTGATTTCTGTGTTGACCCAGGAGTTGTTCAGCATCATGCTTTTTATGAATTTTGGGGGAACTTTGTTGGTATTGCATGTAGTGATGAGTAGAATGAATATTCCATGGTTGTTGGGTGGAGTGTTCTGTAGGTATCAATAAGGTCCATTTGGTCAAGCATCACATTGAGGTTCTGGATCTACTTGTTGATTTTTTTTGTCTTGATGATCTGTCTAGGGGTGTTAGTGTGGTATTTAATTCCCCAGTTATGATAGTGTTAGAGTCAATATCTTTTTTTAGCTTACCTAGGAGCTGCTTTATGAAAGTTAGTGCTCTTATGTAGGGTGCATATATGTTCAGGATGGATACTGCTTGTTGATGGATTGACGTTTTTATCATTATATAGTAACCTTCTGTGTCTTTTTAAATTTTTGATAGCTTAAAGAGTATCTTGTATGCTACTAAGAATACAACTCCTGCTTTCTTTTGTGTTCCATTTGCCTGATAATTTGTTTTCCATCCTTATGCTTTGAATCTGTGAGACTCCTTTCTGATGCAATAAGTATCGTGGAGACAATGTATTGTTGCATCATGATATTTTATCCAATTTGCCATTCTATGTCTTTTCAGTGGTGAATTCAGTCCATTCACATTTAGGCTAATTATTGAGTTGTGAGATTTTATCCTTGTCATAAGGTTCTTATAGTTGTTGCTGCTGCTATTTGTTTGTTGTCTTTTTTTAAATTTTGAGTTGATTTATGTGTTTTTTCAAACTTTTTCTTGCAATCTTGTGAAAGGCATTGTTCTTTTTTTCTTTCTTCTGTGTTTAATACTTTAAGTGTTTTTTGTAGAGCTGGTCTGGAGGTAGAATAAATCCTTAGAGACTGAATGTTTGGGAAGGAATTTTTTTTTTTTTTTTGAGTTGGAGTCTCACTCTGTCACCCAAACTGGAGTGCAGTTGCTGCTCCCGGCCACCGCAGTCTCGACCTGCTGGGCTCCAGCGATCCTTCCGCCTCAGCCTTCCAAGTAGCCAGAACTACAGCCGCACACTACCATGCCTGGCTTATTTTTTGATTTATTGCAGAGATGAGATCTCACCAAGTTGCCCAGGTGGGTCTTGAACCCATGGACTCAGGAAATCCACTCACCTTGGCCTCCCAAAGCACAGGATTACAGGCTTAGCCACCGAACCTGGCCAGGAAGGATTTTAATTCTCCAATATGTTGAAACTTAGCTTAGCTGGGTATGTAATTCTCAGTTGAAATTGTTTACCTTTGAGAACTTTGAAAATTGGACTCCAAACTCTACGAGTCTGAAGTGTTTCTGTAGATAAGTCTGCTGCTATTCTAATTGGTCTTCCCTGGAAGGTAGTCTGACCTTTCTTTCTTGCTGCCTTTAGGATTTTTTATTTTATATCTACTCTGTGTAAGCAAATTACTATGTGACTAGGAGTTGATCTTCTCATTTGTTGTCTTGTAGGTTTTCTGTGAATCTCTTGTGTTTGAATGGTCATGTCTCTGATGAGATGAGAGAAGTTTTCTTAGATAATTTCATGGAATTTTTTTTCTAGGGTGATCTCTGTCTATCTGCCTCAAGGATTCCAATTAATCTTAGGTTTGGCTTCTTCATGCAGCTCTTGGAGCCTCTGTTCTGTCTTTTGTAAGCTTCTTTTCTTTTAGTTTTTCTGTTTTTTTGTGTTGGAGTCTCACTCTGTTGCCCAGGCTGGAGTGCAGTGGCATGCTCACAGTCACTCCAGCTTCACCCTGCTGGGCTCCTATGATCCTTCTGCCTCAGTCTTCCAAGTAGCCGGAATTACAGGCATGTGCTACTATGCTCAGCTAATTTTTGATTTATTGTAGAGATGAGATCTTGCCAATTTGCCTGGGCTGGTCTTAACCCTAGAGATCAGTGGGCTCAGATCATCCACTTGCCTCAGCTTCCCAAAGTGCTGGGACTACAGACTATGTTTTTAACAGTTTGTGTTAGCTCCATATTTTGGTCCTCAAACTCTGAGATTCTTTCTTCTGTTTGGTTAATTCTGCTTTCCATGCTTATCAGTTTATTACTTATTTCATTCACTGTATTCTTTATTGCTAATTTCTCAGTTGTCAACTCCTTCTTTCTTTCTTCTTGTCTCTCCTCATTTCTGTTTATTCTCTCTATTAATATCTTGATATCTGGGTTTGTGGTTTGGGACCAGTCATTCTGGGGGCTCTTCATTGTTTGAATTCCAAAGTCTGCACTCTCAGTTGTCCTCCCAGAGTCTGTATGTGACTCATATTCTTCCTTTGGCTTTTATTTATTTATGTAGCCCTCCCTTTTTTATTTGATTCTATTGCTCAGTGATGGGGGGATAGCTTTTATTTCTGTTTGCTCAGTCTCCTATTCTTCCTTATGTAGATCCTCCGGTTTTGTTCAGTTTTGAAGCTGGACTGCAGGTGGGGACTGTGCTTTTTGCAGTTTTGAGATTTGAGGGGGGAGCTGTGATGCAGAAGCTATCTGCAGATCCCAGTATCTGCTCACAGGTGTGTGAGGCCTCTGGAACCTATTTCCCAGTGCCTTACAATCTGTCCATTTGGTGGGGTGTATATTTCTCCCCTGAAAGTAAATTGAGAAAAGAAAATGGAAAAAGGAAGGAGGATGAGGAAAGAAGGTGGAGAGAGAGAGAGAGAGAGAGAGAGAGAGAGAGAGAAGAGAGAAAACAGACAGGCATAACAACTAACAAATAAACAGAGAAACAAACAAAGATAGTAAAAAGAAACAAACAAAAAATCATACAGACTATCATACAAACAAACAAACAAAAAAACCTTGTTGATGTATTCGCCCTCAAAAATACCCATACACAAACAGAAAAATCTAAAAAGAAAAAACAAAAAACAAAATAACAGAAACAAAGTAAGTATGAAAACATAAACAATAACAGAAAGAAATAGAGAAGAAAAAAACTAAAATAATAAACAAAAAACAAACAAACTTGCTCTGTGACCATTTCTGTAATTTCAGGTCCCTTTTGGCTGCCACCGCTGCATTAAGCAGCAGCTCTGGTCTCCAGCCAGTCCCGTCTACTCTCAGCACAGGCTGATAGGATTGCTCTCAGCATGGGTCAGGACCCCTTGGATTACTGTGGGAGGAGGCTGGATCAGATCTGGACTCACCCAACTCATCTGCTGTTGCTGCTGTGGACTCTCCTAATCAAATCTGTCAAGTCTGGGCTTATTCCAGTGTGGGGGAGGGGTGTGTGCTTCTCTGAGTCCGATGAGAACATAACCTCTGGGTCCCAGGTTGGTGTCTGGACAGAGCTGGTGGGGTAATGCAGGTCTCTGCCCTGTCCCAACAAAGAAGATGGCACCGGTCAGCATTTCCTCACCACAGGGGGACTCTGTTCCAGATTTTCACGTCCTCCTTCTCCAGGGTCCCTGGGGCTCATGCCAGTCTGCTGCCACATGTGATAGCATGGGCCAAGTGCCAGGTGGTGAGGAGCAACTGTTCTCTACTGCGTCCTTTCAAAAAAGCCTGGGAACGGCAACTGATCTGGCATGCCAGGGGCTCCAATCTCAGGGCAGTGGTGGGTTGCAGTCGCCTCTGAAGGAAAGCCCCGAGTGCATGAACCCAAGTCCCCTCTGATGAACTTTCACTCACCCAGTGGCACACAACTACTCATGCAGAGAGAATTTATGGACACTGGATTTTGTGGAAACTCTCACTCTCTAACCTGTTCTGTCACTATCTTGCCTCCTCACCTCAAATTATTTTCTTTTAATAAATTTCTAGAAGAAAATTTACCGAGTCAAAATTGCTAGGAACTCAGAATTTTAAATCCTTTTACCAAATTACACATCAGAAATGTACTCATTTATATCAACATTGTTTGGAGTTTCCTTCTCACTTGATCTTTTCAATCATCCTCAATTTGACTGGTTGTTTAAAATTTCAATTCTTGTATTACTAATGAGATAAAACATTTTCATTCATTTATTGTATTTTTAAACTTTGCTTATGATCACTTTTGTTATATGGAATAGTAACTTTTATTTCTATATTTTAATATTAACAGATGTAATGGTCTTTCCCCTTATGATATTTGGCCTAGAATTCTTTTTGCAAACAGAAACCCTGTCTACACCAATGTGATGAAAGTAGTCTCTTATAGTTTTCTTAAATTCATATGTTTTTTATATTTTAAATCTAAACTTTTTATCAAACTGAAATTTGTCTGTTCATGTGTAATATAAAAGGTAGGGGTATAACTTTAGTTGTTTGCATACCTTTTTACTGATTTTCAATTAGAATTTTATCATTTGTGAACTTATAGCTACAATTTCTTTTATTTCTGCCCATCTGTGTGATTTTTTTTTTCTTGCTTCTTCCTGTAGCAAACAGGAATTATTTTTTGTTTCTATAGTCCAATGAACAGATCCTCTCTATACTATACCTGAAAAAAATTGTTCCATTTTGTTGCAATTATTTAAAAAATAAACTACAATATTAATTTGTTGGAATAAAAATAATAGTGGAATTGTGACAACATAGAATTATAATCATTAATTTGGGAGAAAACATACTTCTTTACTAAATGAGTTTCCCCATCTAGGGAAAATAAATATCAAATAGTTCATGTTTTAGTTTCTTTTTTTTGATTTAAATTTTCTTTCTTTTGGTCCTCCTTACATCAATCACTTTTTAGTTCTTTGGTGAAATCAGTAAAACTACTTTAATAATTTCAAATCAATTAAAACTTTGTAGATTATCTCTTCAAACCAAGAAATAATGGTTTTAGAGAAAATAGATGTTCAGAGTAACTCTGAAGATCCAGATAGCAGCATGTGAAGAACATCTTGAGTTCTCACCATAAAACTGGATATTGCTGTGGAAAAGGGAGGAAGAGAGAGTAACCAAAAAGAGTCTCTATTTTAAGCATATTATCATTATTAATGTAATTAGAATGATAATTTTAACTTGTGATAATTCATTATTCCTAATATTAAATAAATTGATAATTTAAATGATCTTGCTTAAATACAATTTTTACTATTCTTTCAATCATTTGAATACATGTTTATGCTTTTTTCTTTAATTCTCTATTCCCTATCATATATAGGTAATGCATATTTTGTCTCTTTCATTCTGAAATTTATGTTATTAGATAATTTCTTGACTGATTATATTATAGTGTACAACCTAATATACTGGTGATTGTTACACTTTTCTTCTTTCTAATTTTAATAGGAATGCCTTAAGTAGTTCACTGTTCAATATAATTTTTGATTTTAATATATCCTTGTTACTATGTTAAGTTTTAATCACTAGGCAAAGATTATTATTTTTAAATTAGGATTGGATAATAAATTTCATAAAATGCTGTTTGGGATATACTGAAATTAGATATTATTATAGATTTGCTTTCTTAAAATTATTCAAACACTGTTGGAAAGAAGCCTTCTTTATTATGAAGTGTTATTTTAATAAGAATATTGGAATTTTTCATGTTTTATTGTTACATTTGCAACAGCAAAATTGTAAGTAAACTTTATACATAATTTTATTATAGCCATTTTAATAGCTTTTAGTTTTGGAATTTTATTTGCCTTTGACTATAAACTAAGAGGCCAGGTGTAGTGGCTTGTATCTATAATCCTGGCACTTTGGAGGCCAAGGCAAGAGGATCACTTGAGGTTAGGAGTTTGAGTTTGAGATCAGCCAACCTGGGCAACATAACAAGTCCCCATCTCTACCAAAAAAAAAAAAAAGAAGTAAATAAAATAAAAAATAAATAAAAAAAAATGTGTGTGTGTATAAATATATATGTGCTTTCTATTCATTTGTTTATTTCTGCTCTATGCCAGGGTGGCACATTTGATTTGGGGTCAATAGATTTTGCTGTGAACCCGTGTGCATTATAAAATGCTCAGCAGCATTTTTGGCCTACACTTATTAGAAGCTAGCAAGAGCAACTCCCTCCTTCCCTCCACCTTGCCCAGTTGTAAAAGTAAAAGACGTTTTTCAGACATTGGCAGATGTCCTCTGGCAAGCAAAAAATCATCCCCAGTTGAAATCCACTGGTGACTGTTTTCTAAAAATCTGTCAACATTTCCCTAGGGAACCATTTGGACTTGTTATCTTTTATGGAGTGGCATAGAAGTGCTAGCAAGTTCTGTGGATTCCTACAATTCAAATATTTAGTTATACCACCTATACCAGATTCATATCATTTCTACCTGGATTATTTGTATCGTATTGAAAAAAAATTGTAATGAAGAGTTTCTAAATACCACAATCCAAATTTATTTGTTGAATATTCTCTATTAAAAATATCAATGTTACAGTAAAAATAAAAAAGGAGAAAGGCTAAAATCAAAGCCCAATGAGACATACAAATCAATACAAATATTAATCTCTCTATAGAGTGAAGCCACAAGTCTCTATCCAAGTTTGCTTTACTTTATAAATAATAAAAGAATAGTTGTTAATTTTTCAGAAGCTTTATAATGAGAATTCATAAGTAATATGCTGAGTGATGAAATCAAGACTGAAAAAGAATTTACAAAATGAAAGAAAATGTTAAATTTAACTAGGTAAATAGAATAGAAATATTTATAAATGTTTTAAAGGTCTAGATTTTTTAAAGGTTTACATGTTATAAAGATCTGGTTTCAAAAATTCAATTATAGGACGTAGTTTAGTGCTAAAGTGAGCAACATGGAGGTTGGTGATAACTGAAAGAACAATTGGAAAACATGAACACTATAAATATCTTTTCTAAATATTTTGGGAATATAGCAATATGATAATATAAAAATAGTTATATAGCATAATTGTGTTATTGATTATACTACTAATATTATTGTTAATAAAGACTAAAATTACAATTACTATTACAATACAAAGAATCACAACTGTTTGCATTAAAAAGCAAGTGTGATATACTTAATAGAAGCACTAAGTAGACCACCAGCAACGCAATACCTGTGGCCTTCATTTGACCCTGCCTGCTAGACATAGGGCTGATTTTGGGGGACAAAATCCTTTTGCTGTGACTGGTACATTCAACCCAACAGATAGAACAGAAGTAATGGCAAACGGCAATGTTGGGAAAATAGGAAATCTGGCAGCAAGATTTATTTTTAAATACACGCAAGCTTGCTGTCTAAAGTCAGTAACAGCATCAGTTACACTGCTATGGCTTAGGAACCAGGCTCATGTTCTGGAATGGCCAAATATCAAGCAGAAGCCTCTGCAAAGTCGGAAGAATTGCCGGAGCCCAGCAGGTCGAGGCTGCGGTGGCCGGGAGCAGCCACTGCACTCCAGTCTGTGCGACCGAGTGAGATTCCGACTCAAAAAAAAAAAAGAAAAAAGAATAAGGATTCAAATGAGAATAAGGTGAATTATTAAAACATAGCTGTGGGTCATTGCAGGGGTGACTTATGTCTAGTCTCATGATTAGCTAGAGCTCCAAGAATCCCAACCCACTAGGATGTGGGGAAATGTTGAGTCTGCAGGTGGTTTTCAAAGAATTCCAGCTGTGTGGAGAGCAGGGCTTCAACCTTGAGAAGTCCACATGACTGTGAACTTAATATAAGCTGATTTAGGATGTCAAAAAATGTAATACAGTTTTATCTTTATATTGGAATATGGTATCAACATCAAAGAAGGTGGTCTAAATATTCTGTGCTCAATTCTGAATATTGTTTTGTGTTTTTTTTTTGGTTTATTTTGAGTTGGAGTCTCACTCTGTCACCCACCCGGCTCGAATATTGCTTTTTATGAGACATAGGGACATAAAAGTTACAGACAAACTTAATTGCTTAAGGTGCTAGGCTTGTAAAGGAGTTAAGCAGATCCAGAATTAAAAGAAAAGGAAGAAAGAGAAAGAGAGAAAAAAAGAAAGAGAAAAAGAAAAGGAAGGAAGAAAGGAATGAAAGAATGAATAAAAAGAAAGAAAAGAAGAAAGGAGTGTGGGAGGGAGAGAGAGAAAGAAAAACAAAGAAACAAAAAACTCAACAAGATGCTCAAGGGCAACTGCCACTTGGCCTTCCTCAATGCAAGAACAGCAATAAAAAACAGTGAAGGCTAGGTGTGGTGACCCTCACTTGTAATCCCAGTACTTTGGAAGGCTGAGGCAGGAAAATCATTTGAACCCAGGAGTTTGAGACCAGTCTGGTCAACAAAATGAGATCTTGTCTCTACAAAAAAATTAAAAAGGTAGCCAGATGTGGTGGTGTGTGGCTATAGTCTCAGCTACTAGAGAGGCTGAGGTGGAAGGATTGCCTAAGCCCAGGATTTGAGGCTGAAGTGAACTGTGATTATAGCACTGCACTCCACCTGGATGACAGAGTCAGACTCCAACTCAAAAACAATGCAAAACAAAACAAAAACTAGTAAAGTAGGAGGTTAACTAGGTAATGACCTAGTTATGAGGAATGACTCCAATACACATGGAGCCTTTGTTCTTGGAACCTTCAAATATTTACCAAAACATAGTAAACATGTATTCTTATATGGTATATTTTGATTTTCAATCTTGACAGTTGATTTTTTTTTTTAAACTCTGTGCGGGGCAAGAGAAATATTCTGCAAGCATGGGCCACCAATCTGAAATTATTCCCCAGAGTATCAGTAGAAAATTGCAAGTCATGACTTTCTCTTCCAAGAAGAAAACCATAAGAATGTTTAGTCCAGAAAAGTAATGAGATATACTTTAAATATTTCTAGGGCTACTAAGTGGCAAAGATTTTTTTTTTCCTCAAAGAGCAGAATTGGGACTAATGAGAGTTATTACGTGAAAATTTCAGCTTTTTTTATAAATGAAGAGAACAATAACAAGACACATAAAAGTTAAGTTAGAAATACTAGAGTCTTGTTCAGAGCAGTGCTGAACCTAGTGAGTAAACATTTATTGGGGGAATGAATGAAGACACACCTCTCTAAAAACTTCAGTTTTTCAGTCTTTGATGTTTTATAGCTTTAAGTTGATTGATAACAATACCATTCCTGGAATGCAAAGAACTGGACTTTTTTGGATATGTGTTTTCCATTACTACCTTTTATCTGATATTGATGTGCCAAGTGCATTTACACCTTTCAATGCATTTTTTATATCAGTGTCATTTAAAAACTATGTATCATCTCTTTTTTTTTTTTTTTTTTTTTAGCTTTCCTTGATTATTTAATCTTGGGTTTGTTTTTTGATGCATATTTCAAAGACATCTCACAAATGGGAAGCATCATGAGCCTGTGGTGAAAATTGTAGCATTTGGAACAGAGATGGGTTAAAATTGAGTCCTCTACTTAATAGTTGTGCAAACTAATTTCTATTTTTTCACCTAAAAGTTATTTAGTTTGGTGTCCTAAACTATGCTAAACTATACTTAGTTTCAAATCTATGATACAATATAAATACCTATTATTTGAGTTAAAAGAATAATGCAAGTTAATCCATGTAAAATGACTGACCAATATTTACCCTGGAATTTGCTGTATACATTTACTACTAATCCAAGTTCATCTTCAAATAAAACTATATTGCTTCATGGGTGATGCAATTACAGAATTTTTTCCAATTCCTTTCTCCTGTCTCGTATAGTCTTGCTGTCATATGTTTCACTTATCCAGAAGCTATATGATTAAACTTCATTGTTATTATTTTGAACAATCTGCTATCTATTAGATCAGTTAAGAATCAAAATAGAAGATTTTATATTACCTTCCTCTTCAAATGATCTTCCTTACTTTATATAGATTTGAGTTCCTGATCTATATAATTTTCTTCTCTCTGAAGAATGTCTCTTTACAAGGCAGATCTACCAGTGACAAATTCCATGCATTTCTGTTTGTTTGAGGAAGACTTTATTTTTCCTTTACTTTTGAAATGTAATTTTATTGGATATAGCAGTTTAGGGTTTTTTTTTTGTTAATACCTTAAATATTTTTCTTCACTCTTTTTCTCTTGGATGGTTTCTGACTATAATTGTATTTCAAATCCATGTTTATCAGTAGATAAGATTTTTTTTTCCTTCTGGCTTCTTTCAAGATTTTTTGTTTTTGTCTTTGATTTTCTACAGTTGAAAGATGATGTATATAAGGTGTAAAGTTTATGATATTTATTCTGATTTAGGTTCTCTTAGCTTCCTAGATCTGTGGTTTGTGTCATCATTTTTGGAAAATTCTCAGCCATTATCACTTAAAAAAAACAAAAACAAAAAAACTTCTACCCCTTTCTCTTCTCCTCTGGCATTTCCATTATACATATGTTATACCTTTTAAAATTATTCCAGTTATTGAATATTCTGTTCCATGTTTTTTATTCCTTTTCCTCTTTACATTTCAGTTTTAGAGGTACATATTGGTATATAGTCAAGCTCACTGACTTATTCTACAACTGTGTCCAGGCTATTGATGAACCCATCAAAGATATTCCTCATTTCCAGTATTTCCTTTGGATTCTTTCTTAGAATTTCCATCTCTCTGCTTACTGTACCCATTTGTTCTTACATGTTGTTCACTTTTTCCATTAAAACTCATAGTATTTTAATTATAGGTATTTTAAATTCCCCGTGTAATAATTTCAAAATCTTTGCTATATCTGGTTTTGGTTCTGGTGCTTCCTTTGGCTTGTTAGAGTGTGATTTTTTGCCTTTTAGCATGCCTTGTAATTTTTCATTGAAAGTCAGGGTTGATTATCAGCTAAAAGGAACTGATGTAGACAGATTTTTAGTGTAAAGATTTATGTTTTTCTTTCTAGGGTTTAGGCCATGTTTATGTTTGCTGTAGCTATAGTGTCAGAGGCTAAAATTTCCTTTAGTTTCCATGTTTTTGCCACCTACATGGTTTTTAGGTTTCCCTAGAGACTACTAAAATAGCGTCTGAGGTTTGTAATTCTTTTAGCTGCATTCTTGTTATCATATAGGAGTGCTTTTGATGTAGTGACATGGGGGAAGAGGGAAATGTTCTACAGTCCTATAATTAGGTCTTAGTCTTTTAGCAAGTCTGAGTTGGATATTTCCCTTTTCCCTGGTGGGTAAGGGTTTGGTAAAACCCCAATCAGTTAGTCTCTGATAAATAATTTCCTTAGAACTATGTCTTTTTAAAAATTGACACATAACAGTTGTACATATTTATGGGGTACATGTGATATTTTGATACATACATACAATGTGTAGTGATCAAATCAGGTAATTGAGATATCTGTCATCTCAAACAATTATTATTTCTTAGTGTTGGGAACATTTCAAATCTTCTCTTCTAGCTATTTTGAAATATACAATAAGTTATTGCTAACTATAGTTGCTCTACTTTGCTATCAAATAGTAGACATTATTACTTCTTTATAATGATATATGAGTACTCATTAACCAACCTCTCTTCATATTCCTTCTCTCCCTACCTTTCTAGCCTGGTAACCACCATTCTGCACCACCTTCATGAGATCAATTTTTTTGGCTCCCACATATGAGTGAGAACCTGCAATATTTTTGTGTGTGTGCCTGGTTGATTTTGTCTACATAATATCCACTAATACCATCTATGTTACTACAAATGTCAGGATTTTATTTTTTTTAATGAATTTTTAGTGAGAACAAAGAGCTCTGGGCATATTTCAAGATGGTTATTTTTTCCCCTCACCCTGCTGGAAATAAAAGATAATTTTCCTCATATCTTAATAGTTAGATACCCATTGGGCATTTAGAGCTAAAACTCTCAGAAATGTGGGGGATCTCTCCTATGATTGGGTCTCCTCAGAGTGTTTAATTGTCAAGCTAGCCTACACTATATCTCCAGCAATTCATCAATTATAGTTTAACATGTTCCTATTGAAACTGGTGCCAGTTGTAAGATTCTGTTTTGGGGCTTCAACTTTGGGCAAGCTGTTCTTCTTTGAATCTGCCTGTCCATCTTTCCAGTTTTTAGGGTATCAGTTTGATTTGAGGCCTCAATTTTCTGATTAAGCTAAGAAGAATTGTTAATTTTCAGTTTATCTTTTTTCACATCTAGATAGGAGTAATAACTTTCAAGCTCTTTATGTTACACTAAAATTCAGAAGTCATATGGCCCATATTAAACAATAAATATTGTATTTTTATTCACATATATATAATTATTTATGTTCTTTGTTATTTTAACCTTTTTTACTTTAAAAATATCATTGAATTTGGTATAACTTTTAAAAAAGGAATATTTAGATATGTATAAATGGTAACTTTAAGTATATTTTTCTTTCCCAGGTATTAAAATGTATATTTTGTTGTTAAAGTAACGAAGGAAAAAATGCATGTGCAGGTTATTTGTGTGGGACTTCTTGATTTTCATTCTGCAGGAAAGTGTCTCATTAGTTTAACAATATCTTTAGCTCAAATAGTGTCTGCATAAACTAAGTATAATCATAAATTGAGATCCAGTCTGCAAAAACTTTTGTTTCATGATGAAAAATCCCATTGCCAAGGGGAAAATCTCTGTAAACCAAACACAAATTTATATTCAGAAACATTTTTCCCAAAGTACAATTAGAGAAATACAATACAATTATTTATAATTTGTTTATATTTTATATTTATTTTTGATGAGTTAATCTTAACTCTATAATTTTTGGCTACTTCTACCTTTCAGCTTAAAGTTGTGTTTTCCAATTCTGAGATATTATCCAGGCTATATATGCAGCTCAGAGTTAAAAGAAAAAATAAATCCTTAAATCTCACTTGGTGAAAAGCAGCAGATGCAGCATTCTTCACTAAATCGATAAACACTGATATATGTGTTCTGATGAAACCAGATCATAGTGTATGCATACAAAATTCCTATCGTATGCCAAATATCCTTAACATCTAATTGTGCCTGCATTGATAAGCCTACTATTTTGATACACCAATTTCCTTCACCACTAAAACTCTCTTGTGATTTTGTCCATTTTTAGCATCCATTTCTTTTGCCAGAAGCCTACTACTTTTAAAATGTATTTCACTTGTCTGCTTCTTGTTCATTGGGATGGTATGAAATTGTTTTCTAGATAAACTATTTTGGTCTCCTTCATACTGATAAGGTGAAGATACTCCCTCTCTTTAAATTCCACACACATTCTAACAAATAAATTGTCATTCTTATTTGGGGACTATCAGTTCTATTTAAAGAATATAGTTGGAAAAAAAGAATATAGTTGAAAAATAAGCTGTGCTAATCCAATGAACTTTTCTGGTAGAAAGTCTCCTGAAGCATCTGTTCTAAGACCAAGGAAACATTTGAAGGTCTTAAATCTGACTTTTCAGACAGCTATACTAAGAATTCAAGTAAGAGAGTTACAGGAGAGTATGGAGGAAATAAAAATCTATAAAGTGTTTTGTCGACATTTGAAAATTAAATTGTGTGTATTCCATCTATAGCCTCATAGCAGTACAATGCATAAATGTGACAGTGTTCCTAGATTCAACAGAAATAGGTCAAAGAATTGGAAAAATAATTTCTAAATTTATATGAGCACACAAATTATAAGTAAATTTTAATTTGCATATTGATGTGCATATATGTATGTACTGGTGTGGACAATAGATAATTACCCATGTATATGTTATACATGCATACTAAACATTATATATATATATAGATAGATTAAGAAACAACCTTGAAAAATAAAGATTATAGATAAGAAAACAAAAAAAATTAATTCAGTTCTTCAATAAGACTGAAAGCTGATTGAGTTTTCAAAATATAAAAACATCTCAATAGAAAATGAATAATACAGCTAACTGTATAGAAACTTACAAATATTTGGCTTTTTGAGATCACATAATTGACATAGTCTTGAATTACTTTTTATTTATTCATATACATGCATTGTGCCATCACAATAGGTCATATGAAATGAGATGATGTTTATAATTTTTGGAGCAGAGAAAACAACACATTATTGAAAGAGAGGAAGGGAAAGCAGTAGTAGATGGAAGAGAAAACAAGAAAAAAATCATACAATCTTGATGGAAGGAAGGATTCTGAGGTTGTTTAGGAATTTAGTTGACAGACCCACCACTTTTAGGTTGAACTAGATGATCCATTATGGTCCTATTGCATTCTTTTTTGAACGATTATTTTTACCTGGATCATTGCCAATTAGCTCCTGTGACAAATCAAGGAAAGTCTCAAAGACATGGAAGAGACAAGCCATGATTCTTGCACGGCCAGGTTTAAGGTTCTGGAGCAATGGAATAGAGAATAAGTAATCCTTACTCAGGGAAGTGGCAACTGACATTGTATTTTTATCAAAATTCACCTTGGTCAAAAATATATCCTGAATGGTAGCTGCCAGGGCAAGGGGAGAAGTGGGGCATGAAGATTCAAAGGTATGCCATCATCTGGTTAAAGATAAGTTATGGGAATCCACAGTACAGCATGGTGACTATAGTTAATGATACTGTACTATTTACTAGAAATTTGCTAAGAGATTAGATTTTAAATGTTCTCACCACACATGCATCCACACAATAAAGTAACTATCTCTGGTGATGCATGTGTTGATTGATGTGGGAATCATTATACAATACATTTGTATATCAAATCACAATATTGAACACTTCAAATTATACAATTTTTATTTGAAAGTTATACCTCAATAAAGCTGGAATAAAATCCTTAGAAGTTTCTAAGAATGCTAGTTGTGTAAAATATATATGTGTGTGTGTGTGTGTGTGTGTTTGTGTGTGTGTGTGTGTGTGTGTATGTGTGTGTGTGTGTGTGTGTGTATCCTGATAAACTGAATCAACTAGCCAAAGGCATACATTTTCTTTTCTTTTTTTAATTTGGAACTTTTATTTTGAAGATAAAGCTAGAATTCAAGTGACTTGTTAATAATTCAAAATGAAGACTGTTTTGACAGGAAAAAACACTCAAATATAGGATGAAAGTGATATCTAACTTAATGATAAAAATAAGAGTTTTTATATAAAATGATTAGATTTATAATAATAGATATTCTAGGCATTACGTAATGCCAAAATATCACTTTGCACCTTGTAGTCAACAATCCCATCCATTTTCAAGTAGACAGTTTATTTGCAAAAGTATCTGTCAAAATATCATGGAACATCCACTCAAATGAGAAAAAGAAAATTAACATTAATTGAATAACTGCATGATCTCATTAAATCCAAATAACAACTCTGCATGGTTAATATTATTGTTATCCCCATTTACTGCAGACGAACTTACAGAAGTCACAGAAATGGCTTCTAGCATAGTTAGATTCCAAAGCCTGCACCACACAGTTGCAAGTTTTATTTCCATTATACCAGGTAAAAAATACTACATAAGAAATGAAATATTTTGAGGGATTTGCTTTTCTTTCTATATAAATACCAAAAAAAGAAAAAAGAAAAAAGAAAAAGTAAATACGTAAAAGAAGTTTTAAAATAATCTTTTTATTGCTTCAGGGAGTACAGATCAGCCCAATATGTCCAATAAATTCTTTTAAATAGGCTATTCTATAGCCACAGACATAGGTTACTTTATCAGACAATTACCTGACTGTCCAACACAACCACCTTCTTAAACATTCCAATATGTTGTTAAGAAAAAGATATGAAGTGTGATGTAAAGTATTAAAATACTTAAAAGCATACCTGCACTTCTTTGGTGAATGGACGTGCCATTAATGAAGGTATATAAGCTTCATAAAATAAGAGCAGAGTGTGTGAGGAGAGATTTACTTCAAGTGAAATCCTCTGCCCTCAAAGGGTTAAATGTTAACAAAGTTAAAAAGCAGAAATCAGGCTCCTATTAGTCTTGAACACTAATCTTGTTGACGGCTGAAGTGTTTCCTTATTTTATCCATATTTATTATATTGAAGGTGGGTTATATGGTGGTGACTAATGACCAAACATCTGGACCTAGTGACCCTTAAAATCCTCCAGCCATTGCTGTTCACAATTAAATACCACATGAACTAAAATGATATTTTGGCTTGACCAGGACAAATTAGAGTGGCAAAAGCTAAAGAAATAGCCTTGCCTTTAGTTTTGCAGAAGTCATAGCCTACAGACATTAAAACAAAAAGCTAAATGAATATTTTCAGAAGAAAATGAGTATTCTGGTAGATTGAGCATTAAGGATATCAAGAACTATTTGTTTCAGAAGTTTTACCTCCCAGAATTTTGATTGAATTGTAGAAAATGAGATTATTTCAGGTTAAATAATTGGCAAAACTCGTTTCCAGTGTAATTAATTCTATCTGCAGACAGATAGCTAAGGGAGAGAAAAGGCAAATGTCACCATCACCATAAGAAGTATTCATTAAAGATTAATGAGTTTTGTCTTCTTGCAGGTAGAAAGGCAGCAAAGGCAACATAAAATAATAATGGTCAACAAAAATAAAGATGGAATTATCAGATAGAAAAACAAAAAGAGAAAATAAGTTATACAAGTATCTCTGTAGTTGTGCAAATACCCAAGGGAAAAACTTCAAAGAAAGCTATGTTTGAACTCTATAAAATTTGTCTCCTTTTCTCTCTTCTAGCTAAGAAAGGAGGTGGAATGCTACTGGGAAAGATTGGCCCTGGAATGGAACTCGACCCGTTTGAATAAATCCATGGGAGCTGAAGTCTTCATGATTTAGCTTTGATATTAAACTCAAATGTATCTCCTACTGGATTAGGAGAATTGATAGTATAAAGTCTTTAATTTTAAAACTTCAGACATCAAATCCACCAATCATGTCAACACACAGCTTCTACTGAGGAGCCGTGCCTCTGATCTAATATGAGATCACAAAAATACAGACAGAACACACACCAGCAATAATTAGCCCTCAAACTTTATGATACTCTGAGGTGAACACCAACAGGTCTCAGATAAGAAAGTAAAAGAAACATGAGAAATTCATATAAACCCTATCTGGGTGATAATATCCAGATATAACTACACACATTAATTATGAGGAAGATGAAAAGAAAATTCCCTGACCACTATTAAAAAATGCTACCCCAATCTTAAGAATATAAAATATGATACAGGTTTAAAACAACTTCTTATAGAGTTTACACAATACTAAAGAAAATTTCTTTTAAAAATAATTTTACAGAAGTACAAAAGACCGTGAAATCAACACAGCAAAAAAAAAGAGAGAGAGAGAGAGAGAGACAAGGATGTGATAATGAAACAAGAATAAATTAGAAACTGTGAATAAAGAAAACAAAATGAGCACCCAAAACATGTAACTAAAGAATTAACAAATCAGTGACCATTGGGGAAAAATGCATACTTAAAAACAAAAATAATGAGAGAAAAGACAGGGTCTTTAAAGTAGCCATAGAAAAGATGGCTTATTTTGGGTACAGGATTAGCATCAAACTTATAGAAAACGAATGTTCCTGATTGAGAGAATGAATCATTATGCAGCAAATAGAATATAATCAAATACATACCACAAGAACTGCAGATTCTTACAGATACAGATAACTAATTCAAGAAATCTTGTATCTCAAGAAAAAGCAAGTAGATAAACAAAAGGATATAGATGTATATAGTAACTAGTAAGGTTTAGTCAAATATGTACATGAATAAATATATCGCTAAAGTAACACTTCTCAAGTTATTTTAGAATATTTTCAAAAAATAGTATTTTTTAGAAAGCACATTTCAAAAAATGTGTTATAAAAAATAACACCAATGAAATTTTTTAAAGTATCCAGTTATTATATATATGTATATACATATGTGTGGAAATATACAGAAAATATGTAAAATGACGCCACTACATCCAAAAAATGTATATGCAGGATAGAGCTAAAGTTGGGCTCAGATCATTGTACTTTAGTGATACTTAATTTGATATATTAATTAAGCAAAATATTAAATTAAACATTTAACTCAATAAGATATAAATAGACTACACAATAAACCTAAAAAAAGAAAAAAATAGACGTACAAATAAAGTCAAAAGCAGAAGTAAGTGAATCAGAAAACAATAATGTAAGACTGATAAATAAAACAGAGACAAATTTCAGATGAAATACCTTAAAATAAGTAAATAAAATGAGAAAACAGAATTACATGAAATTACAAAAGACAAAAATCAGGAAGGTACAGACACAGGAGTGAGTAAACAAATAATTTTTAGTTCAATTTTACAAAAGTACAGGTAAATAATTGCAGAAACCTAGCAGAAATAGAAAATATTCTACAAGGAAAATCAAAATAACTCAATAAGCAAAACCTAAAATAACAAAAAATGACTCTAGGAGAGGGAAACACTGAACAATCCATTGAAATAATTGGCCACCAATTCATTGATTTAAAGCTTTCTCAAAATGCCAGGGTAGATAATTTTGCAGGTAACTTTTCTTTTTCAGTTCTTAAAGGAAGAGAGAGTGCTGATATTATTTCATTGTTCCATAACCTGGAGATAAGTCAATATAACATTAACCACAAATCCATGTACCAACAAGTACATTTTTAAAAAATTATAAGGAAAATTTATGGGATGACAGTGTTTTATATAATTTCTCAAGTTATCTAATATCAGTTTTCAAATAGAAGTCACTTCTAAAACATCCTCCAAGGTCATCTGTCCTAGCTCTTGACTTTAAGCTATAGCAATAATTCAGAAACTCGAACCGTTTTTCATGGCTTGTACCCTCTCTTTCCAACACAAGTGATTTCAAATTTGTATCTCATCCAAACAAAAATGAATTCCAAATGAATACATTCTTTTTCTAGTACTTTGTATTTGGACATTACACAAACACACACACACACACACACACACACACACACACACACACACACACCACTTTATATGAATATGCAAACTGATGATTGTAACAAATTCAAAGTTCATTAAGTCAAATAAATGAATGTTTGTTCTATATTTATCCATCCCTGACTGAGTAGTTTGTAATCCATAAGACGGAAACCAATTGGAGAGCGTTTAAAAACATTGCATCCTCAAAAGTTATTTTTTAAGTAGAAGTTATAAATAAAATAGAAATGGAGATAAGAGAAATATCAAATCATATACGCAAGTCAATAGCTCAATTGAAAGGGAATAATGAATTTTTGAAATTAAGAAAAATTATCTTAATGTATTTATTTTGGTCATGTAGTGTATCACATATGAAAAACTGTACTGCTGTAAGAAAAGTAAAAATTGTTCATGGGAAATAATTTTAAATTTCTGAAATGCTGTTATATTTTCTCATTAAATGAGTTAAGCAGACACCATTTGTTGATAAGCATCATATGGGAGAATGTAGGGTTTGCCATAGTCTAAAAGTAAATCAATCATAGGTTGGAAAATAGAATCCACATGTGCAGATTTGCAGAGCTGCTTGAGCCACTGGCCAACACTCTCTCATCACACTATATTAGCTCTGTTTCTGTCCAGGGGAAGATTGTTAATGGTGAGTCTGATTAGACCATGAAATCTGATCTCAAGGGAACAGACAGACACGCCATCTCCTATGCCATTTAAAATAACTTTAAGACCTGAAAGATATCATTTGGTGTTAAGAAGTAAATAAAGGGCTTGATTATCCTGAGATATTTACTAAATTCATCCAATCTGAGTAAGTCATCTCAAGGATTTTTCAAGGGATCATGATCCACTAAGACTAACACAGTGCATTGCAAGAATTTGAAAATAAGTAATAGGATTTTTAATTGATATTTTTGTTTGTTTGTTTGTTTGGAAAAAGGGCACCAAATTTTTGATAGACTGAGATGACAGCAATAAATATAGTTTTTTCTGGTATTATTTTATTTGTTTTTTTTTTTTTTCATTCATTTGCTCTTTAGTCAGCAAACAAATTGAGTACCCATTTTGTTCCAAGTTCTGTCATAAACTAGTAGAGGCAATTCCTATAACACATTACAGTGACAGAGACAGACATGATGTATTAACACAGGCTCTTCTGGTTGTAAATGATGCAAAACTCAACCTAAATTAATTTAATCAAAATAATGTTCATTAACAAGAAAAGCTTAAGTATCTAGGAACACAAATGGTTTAAGCCATAGCCAGATCCAAGAGCTCAAATAACATGTATTTTAGGATCCATTCTCATCCCCTTGACTTCTAGATTGTTCTTTACTCTTGAATGATTTAACTTTTAGGCATGTTTCCAATAAATGGTGGCAAATATGACACACAAATTTACATGATGCTTACAGGAGAGCTCAGAAAAGAGACCATTTCTTTTCAAGTGTTCATGTCAATTTCAAAATTGAATCTGTTTTTACCACTTGGATTATATTTTATTTGCAAGTTATGCATTGTGGCCAGAAAAATTAATGTTATGATTGGATTAGATCTGGGTCATGTGTCTATCCTGTAAACAGAGAGTTGAAGTCAGTTCTACTGGAACCTCAGAGACAAAAATGGGGAGAGGTAATTTCTAAAATTTAGCTAGGAAGATAAAATATAATTTTCAATATGGATATTTTATAGGTATATTAATGTAACACAGGTATTATGAAATACAGATGAGCTTATTCCAAGCACAAAGGAAGCATTGTCCAATATTTTAGGTGGGAAGGCAAAGAAGGTTTAAGAGAGCAGGCAAACCTTGGCCTAAGTTTTAAAACATAAAGTAGATGTTTATATTTTGGATCAAAGTATAGTAAAACATGAGAGCAAAATGAGCAATCTTGCGTACAATTATAGAGACTCAAACAGCCTGGGAGGTAAAATATTTTGCTATGAGTTCACCAAATAGTGAAGCTTTAATCAGCAGACAGATTACTATATAGTTGTGTCTGAATTATGGTAGTTATTCAATACAAGTTTGTTGAGTGAATAAAATTGAGCAATTTTCAGATCAAATTGGGAAAAAAAATCAAGTGTGAAATTAAGGAGGAGCTAGAATGAACATTTTCCCCCTTTTGAGTATTTGCCAAGTACCACTGATGCTTTTTGCAAGATTAAGATGAGAATTTGACAGAATTTGAAGTTTAGTCATACTAATTTCTTTATTGGACTAGCTGCTGGAAGAAAATGTAGATAATGAAAGCTCATCTCTTAGTTTTATCTTCAACATATGGCAATACCTTTATGTATAGTCTTCTTCTTAAAATAAAACAATCATTCTAGATGACAAAGAACACAAATGAAATCTAGAGTTTGTTGAATGGTATGAGACAAATATTTCCTTTTCTTACTGAGTTCATGTTGAGCCCAATTAGAATTCTTTTCCAGTATTCTGAAATCTATTGACCATGGTTTCCTATTGTCATTTTTATTCTTCTTTTGTTGTCCTTAACTTTTCCTATTCTCTGCAGAGTCCTTTAGTTAGTGACTTGGTCCTTTGGGGAACTTTCCTTACTAATGATGGAAAATCTAGGCAATACTTGCACGCAGGTAGCTGTGACTTGCTTTTCATTGCAGAAAGAGATTTTAAACATTTCATTTGTTTTCTGTTGGAGCAGCCCAAAAGCTAAATAAACTTTAACTTTGTTACTATTGTCTTCCTCTTACGAAAGACACCTTACCCTAATTATACCTTTCCACCACAGGTGAGAAAGGGAAGGGGAAAAAAATGAGGAAGGGGTAGATTCTAGCAAGATTAAGAAACTTGCATGTTTTCTAAGAACTTCATAGTGAGTTAACAGCATATTTTCTTCAATATTTATTAGTCCTTTCCCATTCCATCATACATGTGTACATTCTCCTAATAAAAATCACCATGCGCTATTTAGTCTCCATATTTAAAGTAACTTACTTAAATAAAAGCTCTCTCTTGAAATTTAGGCATTTTCAATATTGTTACAATTAATGTAGACTCGTTAACATAACTGCAATATGTTCTCATTGTGCTTAGAAGAGACATAAATAAATAAAACTTCTGAATTCTCTATAGGAATTAAGTATCTCAAGTCTCTAGGCTGGTAATGCATGAAGACAAAGAGAAACAGCAAATGGCTACACAAGTGCTTGGAATTCATAGTGTCCTTTGTGACTTGAAGTATAAAACCAATATACAAGGCAATATGCCTAGTGGTTATGACATCGAAATTTACATTAACCCAGAATATATCTCATTTTCAGTTTTACCATTTTCTTTTACCAGTCGTACTGAGGGCAAATCTGTTAACTTCACTGAAATTAACTGATGAATTAAGGATAAAATTTCACAGCAATTGTAAGGATTAAATGAAAAAATACATGCAAATTGCATCACATTAGATCTTATACAAAATAAACATGTGTTCCATAAATAGTACTATTGCTTAAATAATTTGCTGTTGAGGAAGCAGAATATTTCTCAGGACACAACAAAATCAAGCGAGGGTCACAAAGTATGTAAACAAAGAAGGCATTACTCCAGAATGTATCAAAATATAAAGATTATGTCATTGTTAGAACAAAGTTCCTCTGCTATAGATATTTCCAGAAAGAGTTTCACTGGCCAGCTCATTCATCTAGGCCTAGGGGGCAGGAAATAAGAGTATGAATTGTTTAGTTAGGGGCTGGAATACATACACACAGACACACACACACACACACACACACACACACACACACACACACACACACACTCATCAGATGACACATTTGATTGTCCTAGAATAATGTGTGCACATTGATTTTTCAGTTATTCTCAAATGCAAACTGATGTCAACAGTTTACCTGAGGTGCTTTTAAAGTAAAATTCCCATACCCCACTCAGTATTTACAGGGTGTGTCTAGATAATCTATCTTTAGTAAGTTCTCTAGTCATCCAACTTGTATCTTGTTTTAGACAATGTATGTAATTATTTCCATTTTGATTGTATGCTTATCACTTCAAGTTATGGTTGGATCCCATGCTAGTTCCCAGTAGAAAGAAAATGAGCTGATCACATGGGGAAAAGTTTGCAGTATCGAATACAACTGCATGTCTTGTTGTAAATTGGTAATTGTCATTCTGGCTAATTTGGAGTTTACTTTAAGTTAGGTTAATATATTTGTTATAGATGACTTCTGGTGTGCTGACCAAATAAATTTTCTGCACTTCTTAATTATAAAAATCAGATAACCCCCGATGAAACCCGTCAACTTACGAAGTGTCTTAGAAGTCATATAGCTAGCAGAACCCTCTCTCACTAAGCCGACTCTTTTTTAAAGATTAATAGTGCTGACCATAATGCTACTATGTTTAGTATATAGGTAGGCAGGCAGGTAGGTAGGTAGATATACATAAATAGGTGGATAGATAGATATAGTACTTTTAGTTAGTGTTAGCAGTCACTAAATATTAAAGTATACGGGGGGACCACTCTCATTCAGTGACTGATTTCCTTCACAAAGTATTGTGAGAAAATTTTAGAAATGTGCATTCTTGGATGGTTGTTACAGAATTTGATGCTACTTTGTACCTACAGTGGTATTTGTGTAGTGACAAGCAGATCACTAAGTGGAACTTTATTCCGGAGAGTTAGTTTTACTATATCAAATCTTGATGATCTGGTCAGAGCCATCAGATATGTATTCCCTTACTTATTCTAAAAATAGGAATTCTCTGTCTCATTTGCTCTTTTTAAGTTTTTTTTTTTTCCAACAAGGGACTCCAGACGATTAAATAATACTTAAAAATAATACTGCTGCATCAGCAAGCAACCCCTGTGTCAGCGCAAGGCTTTGGGTAGACCACATGATCTGTATAGACTAGTGGGGTAGGGTCAGTGTCTTGTACCACTGTAAGCATGTCTCCTAGAATATCTTCATTCCTGAATCCCTGAGACACTGGTTATTCTGAGGGAAGTAGTACTCCCTTCTCTTTTTCACCTGGAAAGGACCACTGCTTTGGTCTTAAGTTAAAACCAGACTCTCTTCAGCATAGCAAGTCCAACTGCAGAATGTATCGAAATGTAAAAATTATGCCATTGTAAGTACATTGTTGTCATAAACCCTTTCTAAGTTCCCTAAATTAACTTCAGTATTTCTAGTCTGATGACATATGAAGCTACACTTCCCCCCACCCACTGCTCATTTCTGAGGGAATCTGTCCTGTTCTGTCTCTTCAAAATCTAAAAAGGCCTCTCTCACTAGCATATAAGGTACTTTCCGGCAGGCTGCCAGTAAACCCAAAGCAGCATAGCAAAGAGGCATTCAAGCTGGGCTTCTATAATTTCTTTTCTCTTTAAAACTTTCTGTAATGTTCAGTTTAATATGTTTGGAAAGTGTCCCAAACAGAATAGCTTTCTTCTGGATCTGTGCTCTCCTCTAAGTGAGACCCAAGTGGAGATTGTTATAAACCAGCTGACAGGAAGCTGAGAAGATGCTTCTTCTATACTCTGCTATCAAGTGTGGAGAATTAACCTTGTCTCTGTCTCACTGTCCTTGAGGCGCTGCAGTTTGTGCTGGGAATGGTGGAGTAAGACACAGGAGGGCCAAAGAGAAAATGAATTCAACTCTATTGCTTTTCACATCAACGTGCACCTTGTTGTATTTATAAAAACTGTGGTTTCATTTGAAGAAAATACACAGGATGTTCTGAACAGTGCCATTGCATCTTTCAGTACTAAGAAGGAAAGGAGGCAGTGGTGGGTATGTGTGCGTGTGTTTTCATGCACTGTGCTTATAACCTCAACCACCAGTTTCCAGGGCAGTGCCAAACATCGAAGGAGTGCTTGCCACTGTCTCATGGGTCATGTGCTAAGTCTTCACATGACTGCTTCTTTGATTGCTCCTAACAATCCTATTTCACAGTTGAGGCAAAGGGAAACTAAATGATACCCTAGAACTAAACTGATATTTAGCTAACTATTCCTTATCATGGTGTTTATATACTTTATACATTAACTCTGAACATAGTTAAGATTAAGCCTCTGAAATTATTTTTTTATAAAGAGGATTCTATGGGCAAAACTCTGGAAAAGAGATCCCTTCAAGGTCATTGGTATCCAGAGAATATACAGGATGCTTGTGAACAATTTGTAGAATGTATTTTATGATAGAAATCATAACACAAACTTGACTTTATTTCATCAGGGAAACAAAAAAAATTTCCTCAGCATGAGATCCATTGAATAGGGAGGGTGGGTCATGGGTGCCATGTCATTTTTGGTCAAAGACTGCTGAGCACTCAGCAGGGGGTGGACAGGTTGTTTATGTAAATCACCCATCATGAAATGGGCAAATGCATTGAAAGAATTTCCAAAAAAATTAAATGAAGCCAAACGCAGTCTCTCACAACAATGCTAACTGGTACACTAATGCTGATGGGTTCCTAGAAACTTACCTAGTGGGGGAAGCCTGTACTGAAGGGACCCACTCTCCAAAATAATTCAATTTTTTTTAGTCCCCTCTCATGCAGTGAGAGAACAGAAAAATGTCTGTAACATGCAAGACGGAAATCTTTAGAGTTACTGGTATTGAATTATTTTTATGCTATAAATTTTGAAATTTAAATTTCTATTTTTCATATTTCTTTATTTTTTTAGAGATGTAGTCTTCCTATGTTTCCCAGGCTGTCCTCAAACTTCTGAGCTAAAGCAATCCTCCTGCCTCAGTCTCCCAAATAGCTGATACTACAGATGTATACTACTACCACTGCGTTCAGCTCATGATTTTCATAATCAACAAAAGTTAAAGCTAAATATATTTAAAATATCTACAAGTTAATTTATAACATTATGAAAACCATCTACTTGTTTTTCTGTTACACCCACAGAAGTGGGCACCTGGGAGTTTCCCTATGTATCTGTTACCCTATTGCTGCTTAATAATGGAACTAAAATGCAAAAACACACAACAGGTGGCAGGTGAGAAAGGAAAAGTTTGACCTTTGCCAAGTGGACAGTGGGTCAGGGGCAGCAGTGGTTTTGCCACCTTGTTTTCCAAGGACTTGGAGGATCGGTCCACTTGTTTGAAGTTCTATACATTTGTTATTTCTTATCCAACTACATTTTATATTAAAGTGTATTTTTCTCTACTCAAAAACATTTTTAAAAATCTTTAGAAAATCAAGAGTTTCTGAATTCAGGAATAATTAATATATAATGAGACTTGATTTCCTAATTTCATTATCCCACCTATTATTCCATATCCCAAAGTCATCCCATATCCCAGAACATTTGTGATGGTCTCATTAAAAAGTGAAAATAAAAAAAAAAAGTGAAAGAAATTTAAAGCTATCATCCAATAATAATAGTTACTATATACTCTAAGAACATTACCTAATTTAAAAGTCACAAAAGTCCAGTAAGATAAATATTAGCCCCAGCTTACATTAAAGGAACTGAATTTCAGAAATGGCATAAACTTAAAAAGACCAAAATAAATTTGATTTGCTCTAGGCCACTTAACAGAATTGGATAATAATTATATATATATTTTTCATTTTGGTTAGTGATTTCTTCCACACAGAATTATATGAAAGATTAAAAATATTCAATTAAAAAATTAAGGAAACAAAATATCAATCACTGGATCTAGCCTAGAGATGAAAAATATAATAAACACATTATGAATGGAAAAATGTAAAATAGAATTTCCAAGGTATAAGGGCTAAAACTCTTTTCTCATGTATTTTTTCATATGTAGTGAAAGGAGAGGAAATGGACAACAAAATCTTATTATCAGTGACATAGATTTCATGTATAATAGTGACCTCCAAGTTTCAGGAAAATCACACAATAGTGTGAACAGCAGAAAACCATCTTTCTCCCATTCTCTCATTGTTTCATTTCTTTGTATTCTGCTAGATAGTGACAGATGATGAAAAAAAGAACTGTTCCCAACTCTAGATGGGTGGCAGTACCTTCGATATCCTGGACCTGAAGATTATGCAATGCAAGGACTTTAAAGTAGGGGATAGAAGAGACAGCAGAATTCAAGTATCAGAGATTAGGTCCTGAGAAATAGGAGTGAGGTGTTAGCGTGATAGGGGGACTCCAGAACACTCCTTGAGGATTGAAAATAACATGTCCTTGTTCTCTGTTTTCCCTGATTTATTAACTTTTTAGCTTTCCTCTCTTCCTCTTCCCTCTCCTCTTTTCATTCCACTTTCTCTTCATTGCAGGAGGAGAACTATGGGGTATTGGGTTGCTAATGACCTGATAGGATCCGGGTGCCAGTTTGTACTCTTGTCAGTCATTTCCTCTCTTCACATGTTCCTGCCACCATATTTCACTGCTCCCCCCAGGCCTTCAGGATGGAGAAATGGGAGGGAAGAGGCTGGTGGTGAGTTGTAGTAAACATGTTAGACATCAGTCAGATAAGAAAGACAGTAAGGGACATGATATACTCCACAGCAACCCAGAAAGGAGACCCTGTACCTGGCTAGTCGAGGTAGCTAGCAATAAGTAACAAATGTAAATGTGTGTATGAGTGAGAAACTGCATTATGTATTTTATATATTACATGGATATCTTTATTATATTTCATGGATATCTTTATGTTACTAGTAATACAAAAGGCAAACACAAGAAAGTTTTTTACTTATTGACTGATTCACTGACCAGGCATTTAAAAAATATAAATATAGCGGGGCTCGGTGGCTCAGCCTGTAATCCCGCGCCTTGGGAGGCTGAGGTGAGTGGATTGCCTGAGCCCGCAGGTTCAAGACTCACCTGGGCAACTTGGTGAGACCTCATCTCTACAATAAATAAAAAAAAAATTAGCTGGGCGTGGTAGCGCGCGCCTGTAGTTCCAGTTACTTGGAAGGCTGAGGCGGATGGATCGCTGGAACCCAGCAGGTCGAGGCTGCGGTGGCACGGAGCGGCCACTACACTCCAGTGTGGGCGACAGAGTGAGACTCCAACTCAAAAAAAAAAAAAAAAATATATATATATATATATAAAAAAAATATATATATATATATATAGAGAGAGAGAGAGAGAGATAGAGATAGAGGTCACATGAGCACAAAGGTGGGAATAACAGATGTTAGACACTGCCAAAAGAGGGAGAGATGAGGGATAAGGGAAACACAACGATACACTGGGTACCATGTCCACTAGCAGAGGGAGAGCGCCCACCAGAAGCCCGAATCTCACCTGTACACAATTTACTCATGTAGTAAATCCTCACGTGTACCCTACAACTCACAAAAAAAAATTTATACTATAAAAAATAAATAACCTTGCTATGTTAAAAATATATAAGTACAAAGCATAATTAGGATAAGGAAGTTGATACCTTTTTTTTGAGTCGGGTAATGCCATGGTTATTATTTTCAGCTTACAGATGAGGAGACTGATGTGCAAAGTGACTGAGGCACTTATCTGGGGTTGTCTAGATATCAAATTTGAATAAATGACATTTCTGAACATGGCATTTTAATTTTACTTATATCAGAGCTGAAACTAGCTTAGATCTCTTAGTTTCTTGTTTGTTTATTTCTATGACACTCATCCATGAATTATACATATATTTGATTATCTGTATATGGCTTAGATCTTTCAGCAGTTATCCTGAGTCATATTTTCAGTTGCTTGTATGGTGCTGCCACTGAACTGTCTTTCTACCACATCTTACATTCATCACGTTTTCACTGCATCATATCTCTCACAGATACTATTACTCTTCCAGTCATCTGGATGAGACTAGGAAATTTGAAGTCATCTTTTACCCTTTCTATTCCTTCATCATCTAATTATGACCTGTCCCCAGAAGTTATCACTCCTTCATCTTTGCCTCCCAAATTCCTTCCCACAGCTACCTCACTACTCTGGGCTTTCATCACCTTAGACGTAAATTACTGAAAAAGCCTTAAGGATGACTCCCTTGCCTATACTCCATTATCTACCACTCTGGCCTCGGATCAGTGGCCTGTCAATATTCACAACCCCTAGTTAATCCAGCACTTCTTCTGGAATGTCCAAGTCTTTCTCATCCAAGTCTACTTTCTAAAGATAGTCCAACATTTACACCGTGCTCAAAAGGAGCCATTTTCTATCCACTTCCTATATAAGTCACTTTATTTCTGCTTCAAAACTTTGTCTTAAAGTATTCTATCTTCTTTCCTTCTTATCTCTTCTCTTTTTGTTCAAACTTTAACCAAATTGGAGGTTCAGCTAAAAATCATTATCCATATTCTGCATTTTAGCAAGTCTATAATGATGTCTCCATTTTCTGAATTCTTATGATTTTTATCAGTATCATATGTCCTGGTCCTTCATTGTGCTCTAATGGATAAGATGTGTTTCTCTTACTAAAAATATTATACGTAATTCTTGTGCAAAACTAATATCACTTGTACCAGTCATTGCATCAAAATAGTTGAAGGCACCTAGAAGTAATATTTGTACTAACTGATGGATTCACTAAACAGTCATTATTATTTTCATAAACATATAATAAAAATTGGCAAGTTCTCCCTAAGTATCAAATATCTCAAGGAGGAAAGTGACTTCTTTAGACATTATGTGTGTAATGATTTTAGCTTTATTTCTATATATATGTATAATATATATATATACATATATATATACATTCTGAGTATTCTGCAGACAAGGGACATTTCTAATAAGAAGCACCCTTTATTTCAAGGGTCAGAGCTTTGTATGCAAAATCATATTATTTAGTGAAATTATTCACTACTTTACAATGCAACACCGAGGTTTGTGCTGCGGCCTCTTTCTAATTGTCTTACCTTATTGAAATATCCAAATAGCTGATCATCTAAATATATACAATTGCCTGAATTTTTTGTATTTTTAAAAATATCAGCAATATAATTTAATAAGCTAGAAGATACTTAGGCTTCAGTAAGGTATCTTTAAATTTAAATAGGAAAGCATGTAGCTCAAGTTTGTGCCATTTCTGCCACTTATTCAAAATCTTTGCAAGCTAAGGCAAAAAAGAAACAAGTTGTTTCTAGTAAAATGAAACTGTGCATAAAATCCCCAGCAGTTCAAAACTTGGCATTCTGGACTTCTTCACGAATTACAACTGCACATTTAACAGCCAACCTTTGGGACTTCAATGCACCAGGTAGGGGATATTGTTCCATAGAATAATTGCTCTCTAGGGAAAAGGCATTTCGGTGACTTTCATGTTATAAGGCAGCACGAGTCAGTGGGTCATTAATCATTAGTGAGTGTCACTGAAGAGTTTAAATATAAAGAAAAGGGTCCAATGACATTAAATATCAGAGAAAAAAAGAATTGTGCAAATTTTTGTGATAATCTGCTTTACTGACACCGAAGTTTCATACTTATAATACATGCAAATATCAGGTTTAAAAGAAATCTAATAAAAGAAACTTAAAGGCTAATTTATTACATTAAATAAAAATTTATGTTTTCACAGTTAATTCTTTTGGATGCATATGTAGGAGACTAGCAGAACTTATGGAAATGGGTAATGATTTAATAGACAAATAAAAATGTACCATCTCTATCTCTGATTTTTAAAAGAACAGTTTTGTATTTTTAAATTCATCCATTTAAGCATAAAATTAAAATCAAGGTAAAGAAGTACTAAAAGGAGAAAAAAAGAGGGTGTTACTTTCTTTTCCAAAATCTTTGCTTTAATATAGCTACTGTAGTTATGTGCTAATTCTAGTCCTCAACTTCCAAGTAGATAGGACACAAAAGGAGAAATAGAACAAATTACCTCATGCAAAGCATAATCGAATGCCAGGAAAACAAATTTCTCAGGACTAATTTTCAGAAGGAGTTTATCTCATAAGTGACACGGTAAAGCAGTGATTCAGTTAGTCTTCAGTTTCAAATAACAGAAACCATCTCTGGGTAACTTGAGTGAACATATTGGAAAGAGATGAGAGAACTCATAGAATCAAAGGACAGGATGGAGTACTTGCTTGGACCCAAGAGGAACCAGTTGTTTTAAAGTCTCAGTAGCTGTAACAGTCTGATGGTCTCTCCCAAGTAATAGCACTTTAATAAGTCTCACTTTTCTACTGTTTTTGTGTCTATAACTACAACAAGGTGACTTGTTAGCCCAAAGAGTTGAACAATCTCTCCCAAGCATTAGCACTAAGTACTTTTCCATTGTCCTTGCTTCTATAACGAGTGTTTACTTGTGGCAGTCTTTTGAGATATTGAACTGCGTTCCTTCTCTTGCCATCATCTGCATACCCACTCCCCACCATGCCAATGGTGAGGTCCAGGTAAACCTATTAGTTTAAGATAAATTTGGTTAAGTAAATTAACTAAACAGAGGGAAAAGGGATTATTAAAATGAAATGAGAATAAAATCTAATAATCTCTTAAAACTACATAATATTGAACCAGATAGCATTTTTCAGAAGAAAATGAAACACTTTAATTGGGACTCTTACTATTTCCTCCTCTTCACCATTAAACCCAGGCCAGAATGCAGAAGGAAGAAGAAGGATGAGGGAGTAAACCCACCTTCAGGGAGGGATACAAACAGCCACCTCTAAAACACCCAAAAGTACACTGGTACTTTGAAAAACGGTTCCATATCTGTATGATGCTCAGGATTTAAAGTTCGACAAGAGAGAGGTTAGCTGAGCTTAGGGGATATGCACTACTCTTAGCTCTATGGGTGTAGTGAGAGAAATGTTCTGATGTAGACAATCTCTAGAGACCCCACAGCCTTCCCTAGTGGGAAAGCAGTCATCCAAATTCACGATCCCACCAGTAATCCAGAGTGGGGAATGGTAATTCCTCAAAGTGCTGTTAAGAGAGGAAATGAATTGCTGGACAATCTATCCAAATAGGATCAATGTCCAATACAGTTGGCAGCAACAACAGTAGCAGTAACTTATCTGACATTTATTGCGTGCTCACCATGTGCCAGATGGTGTTTTAGGTGTTTTACATTTGTCAATCCCCACACCCTCCCAGTGAAAGAAGGTACATTAATGTATAATTATAATATTAATCAATAAATTGCCAGAGTTACCTAGGTGGTTAGTGATAGAACCAGAATTGAAATCTGATTTCAGGGCTCATGTTCTTAATTCCTAGAAACACATTACTGTTTCAAAATAGATGGAGCAACTCTCTTCTTACAGCTGATTTTCATAAAAATAAATGTAAAATCAGAGCTCCCTGAATGCACTGTGTATACAAACATATTTTGAAATACACCTTAAATATATCATTAAAAAGATTTTTAGTAATTAAGTTTATATTTTTTAAAAAGAGCCAAATGAATGAAATTGAAGATGAAGGTTGATATCATTTTAGGGAAAAATAAAGTTTTTAAAAAAGAGTTTGGAGTTGCTTTCTCTAAAAATTTTGATAAATATGTTTCTAATCTACATAGATAATTTAATTTATTACTTTTTACTATGTGTGTATCTTAGAAAAGAAAAACAACAGGAAATCTGTTGCTAATTCTATACAAATGCAAATATTGAAACAGAAAATTAGTCACTGATGTTAGACACTCTGCCAGTAGCATTACCTAGATGTAATTTTGAGGTGTAATTTTAAAAAATAAACTTATTTTAAAAGAGCAGGCAAATTATTTGATATCTATGAAATATTTGTAGCCCAGAATCATTGCCAAATAATACAGAAAGTTATCAATTGGTTGGACTTTAGTATCTGTAAATCTTAAATATCTTTTATATTTTTCTTTAAGACAGTGATAATGAAATTATAGGAGTAGGGTTGGTAAGAAATTGCAGAAATATGTACCTATACTATCTCCCAATTTTTGCCAGTGCTTTTTATTCTTAGTTTTACAAAAAGAAGCAGTATTTTTAACTTTGCTGAGTTTCAAATCCATGGGAGAATTAGAATTTGATAATAGCTCTAAGTCTTCTTTCTTCCCTTTCAAGAGGGAAAAAACTATATATAGTGTTACATATAATTACATATATAAAAATAATTGTGATATAGTAATACATAAATATAATTGTGAAATATATAATTAGGCAGTTTATATACATATATCTCACCTGTACATACATGCATGTCTCAGTATTTTCTTAACTTAGTATTTTTTTAATTAGAGAATTTACTTATAGAAATATTTACTGAAAGATTAAACTCAGAAATATATCCTTTCTTCATATGCAATGATATCCGTCATAGCTCATATATTATTTTGCTACAAGCTTAAATTGTACCTCTGTCACTCAGATTGAGAGTTTACCCTGAATGTTTACTATTTTGAACCCTTTCAAGCAAAGACTTACTGAGTAGTAGAAAAATTACACTTACAGGATGTCTTTTAGATTGTAAAATGTTAACACGATGAATACAAAATAAAAAGGTAGAGTAAAAGTTAGGTAAAAGTCAGACTTGCTTTTACTAAATTGGCAGCATCCCTAGCTTTTTCTGTATATCTCTGCTGTCCTTAATGCATCTGTTCTATCATTAAAAATATGCAGAAGGAGGAACTCATGTATGCTTGTGTGGGTACACACTGGAGCCAGCATTTTCTTATGTCCCCAATTAAAGTATATTACCTTAAAGGTATTTTTGAACATTTTTTGTTGTTGCCGTTGCACTAAAGTATCTTACCTTAAAGTCCCCTCAGTTTTTTGTTTTGTTTTTGCCTGAACCACCTTGTTTATAAAGTGACTTTTCTTTAGCTACTTAAAGCAGCATTTCTCTCACTAAATCAATCTTTACATTTTATTTTAACTCTTAACATAAATCATTTTCAGCTATATGAATATGAAATAACAGGCAAATTACCCTAGAAAATGAAATAGTTGGAAAAAAATTTTACATGGATATATTCTGCTACATATGAGGAAGATAAAGTAGAGTGTGTTTTCAGCTGCACTTTGGAGTGACCCTAACTTGAAAGGTGATCGTATCAATATCACACATCATTAGAAATTTCTTCTGTGAGGAAACTGAATGTCCCAAGAACAAACTCCAAGTCCCTGAAGAAAGGGAAAGGTTCCCTGAATGAGCACTTTAAGGCAAAACTCTGCCTGTATACACAGGTATACTAAGAACACTTTTTAATTGTCTCTGTCTTAAAAAAACAAATAGGCAACCAAAGATTACTAAACAGTTGCAGGAAAGAATCAACATCAAAATCAGAGGACAAGGTAAGCATTAGGAAAAATCAAATAAAGTTAGCCCAGGAAGAAGGAGTAGACTTAGAACAGAGATGGCCCTTAATTCGTGGCATCTAGTGAAAATAATAACATGAGTCAGTTTGTTTGAAAATTATAAAAATGTCAAGATGGCCAAGCAGAACATTAAAACAAAAGCAAGATCTTCTCAACATGGGGCCCTGTGAGACCACATGGGTTGCATACACATGAAGCAGTCCATTCTTAGAATACAGAATCAAACTTTAATAAATCTTTATTGAATACCCTCAGAGAGATTTGAAAAGATAATCATGTCCACAAAAGAAGAATAAGACAAAACTGAAAAAGAACAAATGGAAAACAAAAAATAACTCACAGAGATTAAACATATTTAAGGATACACCAAAGTTCTCATTTAGTCTCCAAATTTAGCTAAAATCTTCTAATTGGCTTTGAGTTAAAGCTTGGCCTTTGAAAAGCCAAAAAGGTGAATAACTACTTTTAAGCTATGTCATTTTTAGCATTCCTAGGTCTGTAAATGAAAGGTGACTGGCTTCTGATACAGTCTAATTGCTATATTGATGCCATTAAAAAGAACAAACCATGTCATTCACATTTATTGTTCATATCTGAACATTTTCTTCCCTTGGACTGAAAGAATCTGTGTTTGTCATGTGTTAAAATTCTACCAATCAGCAGTTTAAATATAAATTATTATTGCAAGAGTAAAATTCCTTAATATTTAATGATGACTACAAACTAGTATTTTATTTTTAAAAGTAATTTTTTACAAAGTTAAAGCAAGAAATAGGTCAGTAAATAATTTTAATATTAAGCAAAAATACTATAAGTATTTTAATATATTTATCTTATTGAAGGATGATACCAATCCTTTGAAATAGGTAGAGATAATTGTGTGCATTAGATATTTGAGATTACTGAGACTCAGAGAAGTTAAATAATTTCACCAAGGTCACCTATATTATAAATGAAAACAAACAGAACCAAACTAGATTTAACTGCCTAAAACTCTGTGAGTTACTTTACACCATGTTACTTTTTCAGGACAACGATGGATGAGTCATGTCAAACTGTTTTTATATAAATAAATTGGAAGGAATACTTATCCTGTCTTGAACACCACAAAGGGACTTTCTTAAAGAAAGTGGAGCACTGTTTTAAATGAATCACTATATCAGGATATTTCTTAACTAATAAGACTCCTGGAAAGATTGTTTCAACTGGATTCCAGGTGCACCACAATCATCGGGAAAAGATTTTTGTCTCAAAGTGAGACCTGAGCGATTGCCAGGTCACCAGCTCTACTTCAGTCAGAGAAGACAGAGTAGGCATGTTTGTAAGCTATCTTTTGCAAAAAGTATTTCATGACTTAACTAGCTGCCTACATAACCAGATAACTAAAAATAAAGTAAAATGATGGCAAATTAGAGACACACTGACTTACATTTTTTTTTTTTTTTTTTGAGTTGGAGTCTCACTCTGTCACCCAGAATGGAGTGCAGTGGCCACTCCCGGCCACCGCAGCCTCGACCTGCTGGGCACCAGCGATCCTTCTGCCTCAGCCTTCCGAGTTGCTGGAATTACAGGCATGCGCTACCACACCCGGTTGATTTTTTGATTTTTTGTAGAGATGAGGTCTCGCCAAGTTGCCCAGGCGGGTCTCGAACCCGTGGGCTCAGGCAATCCACTCACCTCAGCCTCCCAAAGTACGGGATTACAGGCTGAGGCACTGAGCCTGGCGATCTAGTATTTTTTAATCTATGGTCCCACACATAGCAAATGAATAAATGAAATATTGCCTAATATCTGTTGCTCTTTTCAGTATAGATATTTACATGATAGCACGCTGCCTGTGATTTCAGTTTTAAACTCCTTTTCACTAGCTTGAAACCTATTATTTCTTGCACATTGATGCTGTTGGCAGCATATTAGATATAAGTATTATTAATTAACTAATTTTTGAGACAAGATTTCTTTACTCTTTAGCCCTGGCTGTATTGCAGCGACATGATCACAGCTCCCTGCAGCGTCGAACTCCTGAACTCAAGTGATCATCCTGCCTCAGTCTCCCAAGTAGCTGGGACTACAGCTGTGTGCCACCATGCCCAGCTAAGTATTATTTTATAAAAAGGAGACTATGACCATGTGATTGGGTATGTGTTTTATGAAATGCATTTTTAAGATTTTATGCTTTTTCCAACATCATCATTTCCATAATTCCTGTTGTTACTGGTTCTCCATAGTCCCCCACTCTCTTTGATGTGCATATACCAAGATCACATATCCCCTGGAAAAAAAGCCTCATTTTACATAGTCAGCCATGTGTAAAGCCAGATTTATTTATAAGTGCATAAATCATGCCTTTGCACCTGCATGAAAAAAATGCTTCATTGTACAAATTATTTGTTCTTGCCAAGTTGATGTTTAATAGAGCCAAACCTAGCAAAGCTGTGGTGTATCCTATTCCTGGTTTCTTTCAGAAGTATCTCCCCATGCTATGCTGAGTCTATGTGCTCCAATCACATTCATAACATTAGCTATCATTTATTAAACTTCACTTCTGCACCAGGCATTTTACATATGTTATTTGCAAAACTCAACTTAAGTTTGCAAGATATTTATGACTTTCATATTTTTGAGATGAGAAAAGTGTGGTTCAAGAAATTGAACCAATGAATCACACTAATAATCTCTATGGTTTCATTGCTACTTTACCACTTCACCTTCTCAGAGACCTTCTCTCCAGATCTTGAGGAGAAAATATGATATAAAATTTGATAGAGTTCCTTTAGGGTGACTTTGTGTCAAAAAGGTAGCCTGGTTATAATTTTTATCATGTGTGGAGGAGCACTGAATATTGTTTTCATTCATTCTTGTTATCTTTCCTGAATTTTAATAACTTTCTTTCTTTTTTTTTTTTTTTTTTTTTCAGTTTCTAACTTTTTTTTGAGTTGGAGTCTCACTCCGCCCAGGCTAAAATGCAGTGGCACCCATGCTCACAGCCACCCCAGCATCAACCGACTGGGCTCTGGTGATCCTTCGGTCTCAGCCTTCCAAGTAATGGGAACTACAGACGCGCTCTACCACGTCAGGCTATTTTTTGTTTTACTGTAGAGAGGAGGTCTTGCCAAGTTTCCCGGGTTGATCTCAAACTCATAGGCTAGGCAATCCACTCGCCTATGCTTAAATGCTGGGTTTACAGGCTGAGCCACCGAGGAGTTTGGCCAACATTGCTTTTTATTTAAAGAGGATTCCACTACTCTCCAAGCAGGAGAAACCATTATTCTCTAGTCATAGTTTAGATGTCAATAAGATCTTTGCAAGCACTCTGTAAAGAGGATAGTGAAATAGAATTTGCTGAAAGTTGGCCGAGCGGGGTGGCTCAAGCCTGTAATTCCAGCACTTTGGGAGGCTGGGGAGAGAGGATTGCCTGAGCTCAGGGTTTCCAGGCTTCACGACCAGCCTGAGAAATATGGCGAGACCCATCTCTACAATAAATCAAAACATTAGCTGGGCATGGTGGCACATGCCTGTGGTTCCAGCTGCTTGGAAGGCTTAGGCGGAAGGATAACCTGAGCCTTAGCAGGTCAAGGCTGTGGTGGCCGTGAGCGTGCCACTGCACTCCAACCTGGGTGACAGAGTGAGATTCGACTCAAAAAAAAAAAAAAAAAAGAAAGAAAGAAAGAAAAAGGAATTCGCTGCAAGTTTAACTTCTTTTGCCAAAAGTTTAGTTTCTTTTTTTTTCTTTAATTTTAGAGTTGAGGGTATATGTACATGCAATATACATGGGCATATTGCGTAGTGGTGGGGATTGGACTTCTAGTGTACATACAGGTTGCCCAAATACTGAATAGGTAAACTTTCAACCCTCCTCCACGCTTCCCTTCTTTGGAATTCCCAGTGTCTATTATTTTCATCATTATGTCCATGTGTATCCATTGTTTAGCTCCAATTTACAAGCGAGAATGTACGATATTTGATTTTCTGCTTCTGAGTTAGTTCCCACAGGATAATGGACTCCAGCTTCATTCATGTTGCTGCAAAGGACATGATTTCATTCTTTTTTAATGTCTGCATAGCTGAATTTTGATACTTTTCAACATCAGTTCTTCAGTAGTAAAGTTTTGTCAACATTTCACGATTATAAGATAACATTTTCTAATATTTTTACTTTGCGAAAATATCAATTACAGATACTTATATAGCTGAGTTTAATTTAAGGGTTATTAACCTTATTATGAGTGACATTGTTTTTAAGTTTTTCAAATAATTATTCACTTTCCCATTTGGAAGATCTGTTCTTTAGCCAAATTGTCACATTTTTGTTGACAAATTTATTGCTAATTTTTGAATATATTATTTAAAAATCAAGAATGATTTTAATGCAACAGTATTTGTTGTTTTAGGGTGTAATGATGTTACAAGTTGTATTTCAGCATTTAACATTTGCAAGAAGGAATTAAATGAGTGATTCCCCGTTTCCACAGATACACGATTTTACTTCCTTCTAGAGCCAAGAAAAGCAAGAACTGGAAGGCATTTGAGGAAGTCTCATCATGGAGGCACATAGTGGTGTGCTACAGGACAAATTTAACTGACCAGAATTAGCAATACATTTCTGATTCCCAGGAAGTTTATATATCTACCTCTATCATTTTATAAATACCTCTTGTTTTTCTGTAATATAAATTAATATTTTAGATCAGGCTCAATTTTTATTTTATTTTATTGTACTTTTTTTAGCTTGGTGTGTAGTTTTATAATGTTCTCCCAAGTAACAGAGAGAAAAAAGAAAATGTCACAATAATATCTATTGATCCTATCATGTATGAATGGGCAGTGCTATGATTTACAGGATACTGAAATAGCATGTCCCTTCTTATGCTAACTGATGCACATTGTTTTAAATAGTTAACATCAATCTAAATTAATTCATTAACCCATAAATGTTAAATGCTTTGTGATCAGATTCTATTATTTTCTAAATCTAAATAAATGTTACTTTTCTAAATTGGAAAATTCACTCTTTGCCCCTCCCCTCCATTTAAAAAACATTCTAAATGAAACCATTTTTGTGCAAGAATTTTAAAAAATTTATCATGGAATTTTATATGCTACTATTTTAACCTTCTATTTAAGTGTGCCCATATTTTATTAATTATGGAAATACATGCAGAGAATTTTATGAGAGACACTATGGTATTATAAAAGAGTGCCCTGGATTTTGAATCAGGAAAACAGATTTCTAGTTTGTGTTTGTTACTAACTAGCAGTGCACACTGCAGCAAGGCGCTTCGGTGCCCTGTGTTTTAATTTCCTAATCTACAAAGTGCAGCAATTAAATTATATAATTTCTAATTATTCATTTTCTAATATTCTAATGAGTCCATTCTTTTTTCTCCTCAACTAGGAAAACATAATAATGTAGAATGATGCAGGAAGATCCTAAAGTATAAAGTTTTATTTCTTTTGAGAATGGTTAAATAAAAATAAAACTTAAGGTCTTCAGAAAGAATTTCTCTGTCTCCCCCATTTCTCTCTCATCTGTCTGTCTATCTATCTATTTATCTATAAACTTTAGGCATTAAATAAATTCACTGTGTGTGTTCTTTGGTAGACTGGTAACTATTAACTTAATTTGACTTTTTTCTTGTTTTTCTTTTTAAAGAATAACATCAAATTTATAATTAAACATTTTATAGATTTGAAATTAAACATTAAACATTATAAACTTGTTATTTTATTCTCTGTAACTGCATAAAATGGCTTACAAGTGAGATTAGTATGTATTTGAGAAAGACATTTACAGGTTAACCTTCTTGATATTAGTTAATTGCAACCTTCTGTTAGTCTATAGTAACCTTATTTCCAGGGTTAGAGTCAGTTTTTTGCATTAGTTCTTCCAAAGGGACCACATGTCAAATATCCTTGGAACAGGGTACAATTTAAATTACTGGTGGTCTACTAGTTATTTTCAGTCTAGGAGAACAAACACCAGATGTATTATAGACAGACTTTAAAGGACATTATAAAAAGAAGGGGGGGTCTATTTCTCCAATTGTGAGATCCACCCATTGTTGCTCTGCGTTATAATCTCATTCTGGAAGAATTCAATTAATATTTATCATCATGTTCTTTGAAATGATTCCATGAATGAGGACCCCTGCATTAAGCAATTTCATATAAGCAAGACATAATTCACTCTTGATCCTCAGCAAGTGACTTGGAATTTGCATGCCTGATTTAAAGAGAGAAATTGATAATTCACAGCGTGTCAAATCTTATTTTAGGTTGTTTGATAACACCCTGTGGTTTTATTTGAAAGTCAAAATGTATGCTGCTAATTCAAGAAATAGTTTAAAGCCATTGTCTGCAAAATGAATCTGCTAATTAATGATGGAATAAGTTTTACAAAATCCTTTTTCTTCTCTGTTGGGCAAATGTTGCTGATATTTTCAACTTCTCTTCTTTCTAACCCCTTCAACATTTCTTTCCCTGATCTCCAAACCTATACTTCTTTCAAGGTGACACTGACACTCAGCATAGCTATTAAACATGATTTTGCTAACTGCTCAGTGGGGCCTGGCGTGAATTGAGGGTCCACTGTGGCCAGCTGTGCAAAGCCTTTGATCTTTTATTTACATTTTGATTTCATGTTTTGGTGCTGAAGGAGATTTCTTAACTAACACTGATTAAACTAACACTGGATTTGAAATTCTGTACAAAGATTCTTTTCAGTCACTGTCTAATTAGTCAAGATCTGTTATTAACCTTTTCAACATAGGGCTATAACACAATAAAGCAAAGAATTACCACTTATTTTGCCAGCCATAAAGAAACATACACACTACTTTTCTAAGGTAAACATATTTTCTATTGCACTCTATTTTTTAAGCTACGTCCGCATTTTCTTTGAGAGTAATTTAGATAAAATTTCTTATCATTTGTACCATCTCATGAACGTCACTGGACAATCTGCAATATACATAAAAATTCACCTGAAGTTTTTGCATTTTAACATAACAATACATGTAAATCATTAAGGTATTATTTAGTAAATTTTATGTTTAAAAATGTGTCTGTCAATAAGTATACTTTAAAGTTCTTTTAAATCAGAAGTATGGGTTACAGAAAGAATCTTGCAGGAATGTCTCAATATGTTGGCATTTAAATCTGGAAATGTAAATGATTAATGCATTTTCATTTAACAAAGTATATATATAGACATATGCATATCTGTATTTATCTCCAATCAATATTTACAGTGAAATTACCTATATTTTTATAGAATCATAATTATATAAATTATATGAAGAATTATATGAAGAATAATTAGAAGCAAATGATATCATTCTTTTGAACATAAATGTATTTCAAAACACAAAATCTATAGTATTTAATCTATTTCTTAATGAAAGGATATTGTTTTAGAAGAAGAGATATTTAATCCTGAATAAATAACAATAAATCAAGAAGCAGCCAAATCGATAGTGGCCTGTTGGTTACCTAGTGGAATATCTTGAATGATACAAGTCTGATGTAATTATTTTCCACCGAAAAGTTTGGAGCTGTAAGTACCTCTTTTTCTTCTTTGCAAGATTACTATATGGCATCCTCATTAACATTACACACAGACGAGCATCGTTTATGAAATATGGACTTAGAGCTTTCCAGAAAAAAGAATGTGTTTGTTGAAATATAATTGACAAGTCTTTTCCTCTGGGAATGGTCTTCCAATGAGCAACTCTCTCAAAGGTTATTGCTTCTCTTATAGTTACTCCAAAAGTAACAAAAGTCAAATCTGGATCTTAAATGCTAATTAGTACCTTAATGTTTGCCTTCTGTTTTTGGTTTTTGTTTGACCATATTATCTGGAAAATAGATAAAATTAAGCCTATTAGCAGACAAGAAAATAAAATTCAGAATATTGTTGAGTGAACCGAACCATATAGGGATATTATTAAGGGGCTTCCTGGAGTTAGGATGGAAGTTAAATAAACTTCTAAATTGAAGAAAGTAACTAAGCTAGTAGAGTTCTATAAGTGTAGGTCTCAGAATTCATAAACAACGAAAAAATACTCATCTTTATTCACAAAATATATAGCATGAGTGTATTCAACATTCATATCTTGTTTATCTAATATGTGCCTTGAATTACAAATTACATGGCTGGTAAATAAAATACTTGCCCTCAACAAGCTAAGAGCCTCAATGAGCTAAGAAATAGACATATACTAGATGAAACCATGTGTTAGCTCATTGTCAACTTCAATTACCACAAAGGAGAAAGGAACTACTTTTGTCTTGGAAAGTCAGAGAAAGAGAAGATGACGTTGCCCAATGGACAGCGTTTTTTAGTTAACAAGATTGCTGAGAGAGTGCTGACCAAATTAGAAAAATTAACAAGATTAAAAAATATATTTATACATAACTAAAAGGAGGAATCCTTTAAAGGAGTTTTATTGTGCACTTTATCTATGAAATGTTTCATTTTGTAAATGTCACGATGCTTTCTATTTGGTAGAAGCTAAAGTTTTGCCCAGTATTTCATGGTTCACTACTCTATTGCCAAAATAAAGCACACAGCAGAACTAAGGGTCCAGTCCCCACACTGAGAGTAGCTTAGGCATCTATGTTTCTAAAGGCATCCAAATTTTGCACTTGTTTCCAGACCAATTAAATTCTGACGCCAACAATTCACTTATAAAGCCCACTAAAGACCTTAGGGAGTGATTTAATCATGAAATGGAACAGAACACATAAAGGTAAGATTAAATACCGTTTATACTCATCTTTTCAGAAGAAAATGCTTGCAACATGGAAGGAGCAGTGGTGAGGAAGGCAGCTGGGCTGCATCACTTTCTGCTCATCCAACTTGACCATGGGTGAACAGGAATTTCAAAGCCAATGCTTTCATATTAATGCCTTATTTCCCTAAATTACCCAGCTTGTTGTTTAGTCTAATAGACTTTCTGCTTAGCCAGTTCCATTCAGGATTTTTCAGTTCCCTCTCATTTGGCTTTGGCAAAACATTCTTGTGAATGGGTGACATTCTGAAAGTTTCCATTTTTCTCCCTGAGAAAGAATGTGGAACATAGACCTATTCTAATTTTTAGTCAATAGAGTTTAGTCAATAGAGTTTAGTAAGCCTCTCTTGAAATCAGTGATGATAACACTGATAATAATGGTAGCTGAAATTTATTGAGTACTAATATTTGCCAGGCACTGTGTGAAACATCAAGTATGCTTTTATTTAACTTTTAAAATAAACATATAAGGCATATACTAGTATGACCACTGTTTTGTAAATGAAGTGTAGAGATGATAAGCAGCTTGCTTATAGGTCATGACAATTAAGTGATGGAACCAGAATTCAAACTCTCTGCGAATGACTCCATAGGCTGGGTACTTGTAATATACACTCTAAAAGACATAGATAATTACATCATGAGCTTCTCTGGACTTATGAGAAATTTTTACATTGAATAAGTAATATAAAAATGGTATGCAACTAAATACTGTATTTTTGGTAGTTGCTACAGGCAATTGGGAGAAATCAAAAGATACCTGTGAATTTGGGAATGTTCAGGAAAGATGGAAGCCTTTTGTTCTCTAAAAAATAAAAGAAGCTCAAGAATTCAATGCAGGAGCATTGCAGTGTGAGAACAAGATAGAGGGGAAAAGGAGGATATCAAGAAAACAGCCTGGCTCCTTCTGAAGGGTCAGATAACTAACAGCAGAGGAGGATGCATAAATAATTTCTTGTAGGCCAGTGGCTTTCAAAGGCTTTCCTAGAGCTCTGGAATTCTTGGAGTCAAGTGACCCCGTATCTGCTTCAACTGAAATTGCTCTGCTCTGTCTGGCACATATGTGTACCTGCAGATAGATATACATTCTAGCAGATAGACAGCAGACTTGATCTGGAATCATGGCTTGTCACTTTGCCGTAATGACTTTCTTGAAAAGTTGATATCCACAATGAAGGTTGATATCTGTTTATAGGTTTACAGCTCACATGATGGTTTTCATGCCAAAATATCTTTTGATCTTTCCAACAGTGGAGCATAGTAGGTGCTCAGTAAGTAAATAAAAGAAAAAGAAAAATCTGTTGCTGTCAGTATATCAGGGACTTCGGCTTTCTCATTCCCTAAGAACAAAATTTCTAAACTTTCTAAATTTTATTTTCTGCTGTAATCATTCTTCTCTCAGATTAAATCTGAAAATAAAGGCAATGTGGAGTCCTGGGTCTCTTTCTCCCTGTTTGTAATTATTTTCTCCAATCAGGATGTAGTTTCAAGGGTGGCCAACACTGTCAATCACCCTCTCCCCTCCTTTGAAACTCACTGATTATGGGAAAGTGCTTTGCATGTAATCACTTCAATTACTCAGTAAAACTTCCTGTGTTCCTTCTACTGTGCTTTGAATTTGGGTTTTTAAAAGAGGCTTTGCTACTTTCTCCTTATGTCCTTTAAAAAATATATTTGGAAGAAATAGAACAAAATCGTTTTTAAGTATGACCACACATCTAGTTGTCCAAATTAGTTTATCCTACCTAAAGGGTTCACAGGATTGGGGCAGACAATAGAGGTGGCAGAGGCATCAGAATGAGGGGGCATTTTTTTTTCTTTCTGAGGGTTAATCCAAGACTGCAGATTCCAGGGAGATTGCAAGCTGGGAACTTGGTCGGCAGGCTGTTGCATTTGAAACCATTCATTTTGTCAGAAATTCCTCTGGCATGAAGTGCTGGGGTTACATTATGGGTGATACACTTCTCTGGCCTTAAACTTGGTTAAAAACAAAACAAGACAAAACAAGAAAAGCAAAAGCAAAAACAACCCAAAACAAATAAAGCAACCACAGCAAAAGCTCCTCTTTTCTGGAACTTCCAGGGCAGGGAATGATGGCTTCAAAAGAGATTCTCTCTTGATCTCTGAGGGCGGTGACCTGCTCTATGATATTATAGTCACACTGTTGGCAAAGTCTTCTGGGGAAGTTGCCAGGCTACTGATCATGGGTGGTGTGGGGTGTACAGGACTAGGCTGAGGACTGCTCTCCCAATTGGCTCAGTGATTGCAACCCTTTCAGAATGACCAGTCACCCAAGCAACACGGTGCCAGGGGTCACAGATTTCTCCATGTCAACCTCTGCACCCTTAGAAACTCAGTAATGGGAAGAATAATGAAGTCTTGGTGGTTTCATACTCAGTAATATACTCGTCTTATTTGAAAATAAAAACACACATTTATTAAGCACCTATCATATTCCAGATATTGTGCTAAGCACTGGTGATATTGAGGTAAAAGAGACTGGGCTTTGATCTCTAGAAGATCACAGTTTAACAGAGAAGGATCTACTCCCAATGTAGGGTGGCTGAATCCTATTTCAACCTTACACTGGGCTTAGGCATTGTTCCCAATGAGCTATTAGTGGTGGGACAAAAATCAAATGATACTTGAACAGCTAAACTCTGTTCTCAGTGACAGTTTCTGTTTTCCATAATCTATTCTAGGCAAAATCTTCAGGCCCTAACCTCTGATATTTTAATTTCAATATGCTTGACATGAGAGAACTAAAGGCAGAAGAATTATGAATTCTTTCTTTAGCATCTGTCTTTGGGCATTCAGGCTGCCATAATAAAACACCATAAATTGAGTTGCTTTTTAAACAACAGAAATGTATTTCTCATAGCTCTGGAGGCTGAGAAGTCCAAGATCAAAGCACTGGCAGATTCTCGTGGGCCAGTTTCTGGCTCAAGAGTGTACATTCTAGCTGTGTGCTCGTATGGTAGATGGGGGAAGGGATCCCTCTAGGGTCTCTTTTAGAAGGGCACTAACCCCATTTATAAAAGCTCTGCCCTCATGACCTAATCACCTCCCAAAGTTCCCAACTCATAACTCCTTCGCCTGGGGGATTAGAATTTCAACATAATCTTGGGGGGACATAAACATTTATACCATATACAAAAATTAAAGAAAAATTGAAGCAGAAAGATTTGAGGGTTTAGATCATTGGGGATATAAGAAAAAGAAAAACAGAAAAATATTTAACAAAATATCTTACATCATCAGTAATATGCTTACTATATATTCATTCCTTTAGTTCCATAACAAAAGAAGACAAGGGAGCTTATTTAGCATTCATTAAATATTTTTGTTAGGTACTTTTTGTGTGATAGCTTCCTTATTCTTTACAAAAGTCATATGAAGCAAGTGCATCATTTTATTTTATGGATATTTTTCTTTTCTTTTTATTTTGAGTCAGGGTCTTGTTCTATTTTCTAGGCTAAACTGAAATGCAGTAGCACAATCATGGCTTACTGTAACCTCAAACTCCTGGATTTAAGTGATCTTCCTGCCTCAGCCTTCCAAACAGCTGAGATTACAGACTTGTGCCACCAGACACAGCTGATTTTTTTGATTTTTTGATTTTTTTGATAAAGACAAGGTCTTACTATGTTGCCCAGGTTTGTCTCAAACTCCTGGTCTCAAGTTATGCTTTCATCTTAGTCTCCAAAAGTGCTAAGATTACAGGCATGAGTCATTATGCCTGGACTGGATTCTCTTTTTATAAAGTAAGAAAAAATGGTATTAAAATAGGATGTCACTTCCCTGATGCCATAGGTAATAAATGGTGGGCTAGATTTTAAATCTGTGTGCCCCTTTTCAAAACCTCTGTTATTTCCATTAGCTGTGTTACCACTAAAAGTATCACCCCCGTTTTATAGATGAAAATCTACGTTTTAAAGAAGTCATGTTTATTGGACCAAGTTGACACATCTAGGAAAATAAGAAGAAAAAGATAAGGGAACATCTCTAAAGAATATTGGTTATTCCTTCATGAAAAGGAAGGATGTGGGTCTTAACTCATTCAAGATTCTGAGTCTGGAGATTTGAAAAATGACAATGTCACTCTAAAACATTTTAAAGTTAAAAGGGTTAGAAAGTTTTAAAAGGAAGTTGGTTTGATGGTCTTTTAAACTCACTCAGAGCTGACATTCAAATACTTACCAAAATGACCAGAAGTGATTGGAAATCATTGAGAGGGTCGGTTAGATGAGAGGCTCATTCTAGACATCCAGCTTTCAACTCACACATGCTCTTGCCTTTACCTGAAATTTCTTATTTCAGGTTTTCCAAAACTATTTCCTTTTGACATTCTCATCTAACTGTATTGTCCCCTCTCCTACTTTGTCTTAGTCCAATCTAAATTTACTTAGTCCAATCCAAATTTTTCCATCTCCATCTGATCCACAACTCTAACACATCACCATGCTTTATATGCCTCATTGCACTTGTTATTATCTGAAATAATCTCAGTCATTATTTATTTACTTTTTTGTTGTTTTTGACTAAAATATCTTCAAGTGACCAGGGACCTTTGCCTATCTCGTTCACTAGAGCATCTTCACAGCCAAGAACTATAATTGGCAGAAAGTAGGCACTCGATACAGTCTTTCTTTCTGTCTCTTTCTTTCTTTCTTTTATCTTCCCTCCCTCCCTCCCTCCCTCCCTTCTATTTTTGAGCCTGGATCTCACTCTGTCACCCAGGCCGGAACACAGTGGCACAATCGCAGCTCACCGCAGCCTCTAACTCATGAACTCAAGCAATCCTCCCTCCTCATCCTTCCGAGTAGCTAGACTACAGCCACACCACCATGCCCAGTTAATTTTTAATTTTTATTTTTTGTAGAGACAGGGTCTCACTGTGTTGCCCAGGCTGGTTTCAAACTCCAAGGCTGAAGCAAGGCTCCTGCCTCAGTCTCCCCTCTGCTGGGAATCAGGAGTGAACCCTCACTTCTCAATCAATTCTGATAGAAAAAAATTAAAATAAAGAAATTAATGTAGATAATTTGACTGCAACATGTGAGGGTCTAGGAGTTAAATACTAAGGAATCATAATTTAATGAAATATTTGACTTGCCATGAAGGAGCTATGCCGTGACCATAAAGCAGGCTTCTGGGGGAGTGTTTAGGCATGAGAACACAAGGAAGCACTGGCTTTTGGAGAGTAGCCAAAGATACAGGTGTATGGTGACAAAATTGAACCAATGAGTAAGAAAAATAAAAACACATAGTAAAAAATATAATAGTATAATACTATGAAAACCAAATGAGAAGGTGCTTTATGGTGAATATTAATGGGATATAATAACAAAAGTAAATTGTCATTTACTAGCTAATGTCAGAGATAGTAAAAAATATGTAGGTCCTACTTAGATGCTAACTTATTAATTGTACTTTTAGCCTTACTCAAAAATCAGTAACAGATTTAAAAATAACTGTAAAGCATTCCTGTTTTGGGACCCAAACATCCTTGAAATATTTATCATGATGTTTTAAATATACATTCGCATTTAACTTTTTATATCACATTTATATGGAATGGTATATATATATATATAATAGCAGTAGAAAAACATATAGCAATATCAATTGCATATGAACAATTAAATGGACTTATCTTTCTCTACATCAGAGCACAACATTTGTCCTATTATATATAATCATTTTCCTCTGAAATCAGTGGCCATATTTGGGCATAAATGTAGTGTTAGCAGTAGTTCAATAGCTGGGAAAGATTAGTAAGAATGAAAACAATATTTCTCTTGGAAGAAAATTAAAATTACATTTAAATTATTACCATTTAAATTTTATTTTAGTGAAACTTAATCTGTAACTCTTGGAGGTAATTATGTCCTTAATAGTTTAGTCTTTAAATTTGTTTGTGTCTTATATCTTGAATATCTTTGTTTTTATGATATAGTCAATGGGAGGAAAAAAAAAGTTGACTTCTCATTTTCGTTCAAGAATTAAAATAAAAAAAGGAGTTTGTTAAAATAAAACTCCATTGTTTTCAGAAGTAATTTTCCTTTCTGGCATTAGCAACAATCAGTTTAAATTACAGATATATCTGGAAAATTTATATCCTTTCTTTTTGAGACTAGATTCTATATGCATTGTACCTTTGTGACCCAGGATGGTTTGGTGCACCATTTTAGTAAGCCTTTGAGGTAATTTGTATTCTATTGAAAAAAATCAATCTTTCTTCTTAAATAAAAAATATTTAGTCATTAAATTTTAAGATATTTGTCTTTGAAAAACTATTACACTAACAGAAACTATTAATGAGTAGTACTGAAATATTTATAAATAAAAGCAAATATACTTTTGGGAAGACGAATAATGACACCGAACTATTTTAAGAAATATTTGTGAATTTACTGTTTGTAATTTCTCTGCACATATCTTGAATGTATAAATTTATATTTTTGTCTGTATTCACTTTTCATTAATATTTTCTTAGTTACCTAATGGTAAATAAAATATTCATTACAGCATACAAAAAAAGGAAATTAAAGAATGGTGATTTAAATACATTTTATTTCTATGAATATTCTAAAATATTTCTTACCTATTATTGTATTATTTATCTTGATGTAGGCACAGTTCAAGGTTTTATGTCAAATGTTGGCTAAACCAACATAATGCAGGGGTGGTATACAGAGTATTATATAAATTCAAAATACAGGTGAAAACAAATTTAAGACATCAGTGTATGTGACAGCATCACCTTGTTAACATACTTTTCATCTTTCTCCCTCATTTTCACAGACTTATCTCTGTGAAATTTTGGTTATATTTTTCAGAATAAAAAGAATTCAGTCTACAGTAAATCTGTTTTAGAACTTTGTTAAAATGAATGGAATGATAAATATACAATAGATAAATACTAAAGGAACTCATTATTTCACTAGTGTGCTGCAACCTGATTTGCTCTGCTGGTTGACTTCAAGAGGCTATTTTTCTTACTCATTTTAAACTTCCTTCTGAAACCTTTTTTTTTGGTGCAGGCATTCTGCCAAATCTTAATATATTTAGTGAAGTCTGACATGTCTGTTTATATTTTTGTGAACTATAAAGATCAGGGGTTTCTGGAGTAGATATGAAAAGAGTGTAAGGTGTCATTTAGTTAATTTAAAACACATTATTGGACAGTTACTCTCAGTCATAATGGTATTATAATTAAATTTTATTCCAGTTGAAAAACAAAGATCTCTGTTTTTAAATTTGGATAAATGTTTCAAAGTCTAATTTTTTTGATTTATGGTTACTTGTCATAGCTGTTTTTATTTTCATGTTCCAAACAGTTTTTTCTTAATGATATGTATTTTTTCTAAATATTGCAGATTTCAGTTTCGAAAAACTTCTAAAAATTCTATGACCAAATGTTTACCTGTCAAAATTACATAATCAAATCATATGTAAATATATGAGCTGACATAACCTTATAAGCATGAGTTAAAGAACGGATTACATGAGAAAATAACACGTTAAAATTACTGCATTTATGAGGATTTATTATGTGGGAATGGTTTTACTACACCATTTTAATACTGCTATAAAATATATTTATGTGCATTTTATATTTTATTGTTCCTAAATATCCACAAAGTATGTAGAGAAGTTTCATGGGGCTGCCTGAAGAAGTGATATTGAGTGGGCACCGAGAGACCACAGCGAACAAAATGTGGAGAAAGAAAAATTGCATCTGGATAGAAATAGTATGCTTTGCTCCCCACAGTACCCACCTCAGGGGGTTGTTATAAGGATTAAATGATACGGTGTTATATAAAGTCCTTTCCCAATCTTGGACATATAATAGCCTGTCAATAGATGGCGTTCTGCATTATAAGGATTGATTTCAATGGACATTTTTTTGGTTTTTAGCTCATGAATAGAGATAATCAGAGCTCCATTCTGTGTGGAGTGGATCATGTTTATGATGTTCTATTCTTCTCTGGACCTAGGGGTTTAAAAGAGCATTTGAATATAAGTAAGAGCTAAGAATTTGTAGTTGAAAGGACTGAAGTGGTGTGTCATATGAAGCAGTGCACATCTTTAAGTATTTGAAAGAGATTGGTCTAATTTTCTTTGGCTTTGGGAGGTAGAATCATGACCAAATGCATGGAAGTTCTAAGGTGGTAGATTTCAGATTAATATGAAGAATAATTTTCTAACAGTACAATGACTCAGTAATAGAGAGACCTGACTAAAATGATTGGATTTCCTCCCTTTGAAAAAATAAGAGAGGATAAAAGACTGCTAGTTGAAGGTGTTGTTAAGAGCAATGTATAAACTAGGATTCTAGAATCAATGATTTATTTCAATATACAAAAAACTTGTAACCAGTATAGAGTCGGAAAAAGATGAAAAGTGATATAGATATACGTAGGGGATGGGGCAATCCTGAATAATGATTGAGACCATTGACTTATTCATGCTGTCACCAACCCAATGGAGATCACTGAGTTTTATGATTAAAAGATCTATTTCTCCCCATTTTCCATGCTTAACACAAGTCCAAGTTATACAGAAATAACCATCTTCCATTCCTAGACTGCTGTGACACATTATTCTCCTTTTCTTCCCCTAGAGGTTAATAGCATATACTCTAGAAGTAAAATGTTTGGGTTCCAATCTTAGCCTTGTCATATACTAGTGTATTGGTCATCAAATGCTAGGATAACTGAGGAAGAAAGAAAGAGTAATAAAATGAGCTCTATTTACTTAAACTACAGGAAATATAATACAAAGAGTGGAAATACACAATTAAATATAAAAATATATGAAAAAACCTTAAACATATATATTATTAAAATATTTTTATGTATTACATAAAATCTCTAGCGGCTCTACTTAGGTTATTATTGTTAGTCTTATTGGCAGAAGATAATTCCTCCTTTGGATGAGGAGTGTGTCTTCTGTTTCTCTGAATGACCTCATATCTATTAGTACATTGGGCACTCAGTGATTACTAATGTCATTTCCCGGCAGGTGCAAGAATTGGAGTAGGCTTTAACATATGATTTATGTATGCAATAAGATGTGTAAATACAAAAGTCATCCAAGGCATAGTAAATGGGCCAATAAGGTAAGGGGGTGGAAATAAAAATACTTTCAATTACCCACTTTACACCCACAGGTCCTAGAGGATGTGGCCAGGAATTTTAGCAAAAGCCATCTGTCTGACAAATTTTGTGCAATTTCTATAACTATTTTTATGCTCCTTTTAAATAAGTTATTTGGCAATTTTTTTTTGCACTGCTACATCAATTTTTCAGTAACATTTTGCACAAAACTTTGAATCTACATCCCAGAGAAGGCTCTGGGAAGCCTTAGGGTATCAGATAAACTTGATCTGGTGGAGTGCCAGACATATGAGAGTCTCCAACAAGGATAATACTGGTTGTTAAAATCCTCCTTCCTAAGGAATCTGAATAGATAAAGGAAAAGACAGTTTTGCAACTTCCCTTTTCAAAGATACAGATCTCTGTCTTTCAAAACAGCACTATTGTTTGCTAATCTTCCTGCAAAGTCAAGTGTAATTTTTGTGCTTTCTTCTGATTACTTGAATAAACAGCATATTGCAAAACATTTCTCTCAAAGACAGTTAATGCATCATTGCACAGGGCAAGGCAAAAACTTATATGTAGTTAAGATTGCCATCGTAACCTAATCAGTACAGTTTAAAAAAAAAAAACCTTCCTTATATCAATCATTCAATCAAGACTTCCTTTAATACTTGTTAAGTGTAAAGCATACAAATAGGTAATTTGGAAAGATACAATGAAATATGACTTCTACCTTTGAAGATTTACAGATATTCATGGAGATAAAATGTAAGTATGTATTATGTGCTTATTGCTTTTGTAACAAATTACTACAAATTTAATGGTTTAAAGCAACACAATTGTATTATCTTTGTTAGTGTACATCTGAAGTCTGACATGGGTCTCATGGGAATAAAATCAAGGTGACAGCAGAGCAATGCTCATTTCTGGAGGCTCTACGTATAGGAGAATCTGTTTCCTTGCCTTTTTCATCCTCTAGAGGCTGCCTGGATTTCTTAGCTTGTGGTCCCCTTTCTCCACCTTCAAAACCAGCAACTTTGCATTCCTCTAACCCTTCTTCAGTCATCACAGCTCTATCTGTACAGAACTGAGAAAGATTCTCTGATTTAAAGGACTCAAGACATGGTCCTATTTGGATCCCCCATCTCAAAATTCTTAATCATATATGCAAAGTCCCTTTTGCTACGTAAGGTATCATAATCACAAATTCTGGGGATTAGGACATGGATGTTTTTGGTAGTCATTATTTTGCCTTCCATAACGTACAAGTCAATGTGATATCATCAGCCCTTAGAGAGTACTCCATAATCATTCTGAATTAATGAGTAAATAGAAAAATGTATATAGAAATAACGATATAATAAAAGTTGCTGGGTGTGGTGGCTCACGCCTGCAATCTTAGTAGTTTTTGGAGGCTGAAGTGAGAAGATTACTCGAGGCCAGGAGTTTCGGACCAGCCTGGACAATGTAGTGAAACCCCGTTTCTACAAATTAAAAATAAAATTAGCCGGGCATGGTGACATGTGCCTGTAGTCCTAGCCACTTGGGAGGATGAGGTGAGAGGATTGATTAAATCTAGAAGTTCAAGGTTGCAGGGAACTATGAATGCACCACTGCACTTCAATCAGAGTGACAGAACAAGACCCTGTTTCTGAAAAAACCATTTTAAAAAAAGATGTTTTTAGGTTTATGAAAACAGATACTACTTATACATAAACCTGCATGACTTGGCTTTGGCTGCAGAAGTATCTAATTATTTCAAGTCAAAAGATCTAAATAGTTCAATTTAGAATTTATAAACTGTTGGATGAGGTGGCAAGGTACTTGAGAGGCTGATACTGAAGAATTGCTTGAGCCCAGGAGTTTAAGGCTATATGTACAGATATTCATGGAGATAAAATGTAAATATGTATTATGTGCTTATGCTATAATATAGTGTGCTATGATAACACCTGTGAATAGTCACTGCACTCCAGCCTGGGCAACATAGTGAAACCTAATCCCTTTTTTAAAAAAATGGAACTTATACTTACATTCTTGCAAATAGATTATTTAATGCTATTATATTTATACAAAATAAACTCTAATTTCAATACATATTAATAGCTCATAACTTTTGCTATGAGAAATCATATACTATTTAGAGTACTATTTATTAGAGCTAAACTCAGTTTCAATATGATGTCAATGGTGACATGGCACTTGAGTTTTGTTTTAAAACTATATTCAAAAATGTGTATCAGAGAATGGGAATCCTTGAGAGTTCTGGAAAAATAGAGCTCTACTTTCAGTTTTCATTTCTTCTTTTGTAAATTGACAGATTTGGGGTCACTTAAAAATTTTGAACTTTGGTAATCCCAGCACTTTGGTAGTACTAGATGAGAGTATTGCCTGAGCCTGGGGGTTCTAGATAAGCCTGGCCAACTTGTTGAGACCTTGTCTCTACAATAAATCACAAAAACTAGCTGGGCATGGTGGTGTGCATCTGTAGTTCCAGCTACATGGAAGGCTGAAGCAGAAGGATCACCTGAGCCCAGCAAGTCAAGGCTGAGGTGACCATGAGCGAGCCACTGCACTCCCGCATGGGTGACAAGAGTGAGACGCCAATTAAAAAAAAAAAAATTGCAGTCTACTAAATGGTAAACTGGCTTAGAGTAATTTACAGCGATTTTGATGAGTTGATTTTACTTATGCATTTATTTGTGTGTGTATGTATTCATATATATACATGTATGTATGTGTATGTGTGCATAAAAAACAATGATGAAGTTACTATTATCTTTTAATGCTGTTTGAATACAGACATAAAATACTTTACTAATAAAGCCTCAGAGTCTAAACATGTTTTGATCATCAGTAAAATATGCCAGACACTGCAGTAGGCTCTAACTCACAAGGGGAGTACAATAGCCAATCATGTACTCTGTGGACTTAACCATAAAGCAGGGGTGACTTGAGTTCTTTTAAAATAAGAAGATTTAGTAATATTTTAGCATTGAGAAGTTGAGTCAATAAGGAGCTTTTAAACAAAGCATTTGGTATTTAATGTCTTTTTACTGAATTAATGGAACACAACACAAATGCTATTAATTTCCGGATGTTATATTTCCCTTAAGTAACTTTAAAAAATTATTTTAATGATATTTATCCATGCAAGATGCCAATGCAAAGTTGAGTATCCCCAAAACTTTATACATTTTAAAATATGAAAATTTTACTTCTATGTAATTTTTTTACTAGCAATATTTTGTAACATGAAATATTTTTCTGCTTCCCTATATTAGTTAATACATGGATGTATATGGAATATTTAAATTCATTTTTAGTTTCACTTAAAATTAATTGTAAAATATTGACAGATACTTTGAACTTTGGATTAAATAATTGCTAAACATTAAGAGATTTCCCTTTTTTTTTTGGAGTCTCACTCTGTCACCCAAGCTGGTGTGCAGTGGCATGATTATGGTTCACCACAGCCTCGATCCCCTGGGCTCAGGTGGTCCTTCTGCCTCCTGGCTAGTTGGAACTACAGGCACATACCACTACACCTGGATAATTTTTAAAATTTTTTTGTAGAGACAAGGTCTCACTACGTTGCTCAGGCTGGTCTTGAAATCCTGGCCTCAAGTGACTCTCTCGAGTTGGCCTCTCAAAGTGCTGGGATTACAGGCATGAGCCATTGCACCCAATCTAAAGGAATTCCTATTATTATGCCAAGATCATGTCTTCATTCTGTATTTTAATTGAGGTAATTTCTATTTGCTATATTGAATGACTAAGAGAATATCTCAAATGTTTTAGTATCAACAAGAATAATAACTAAAATTGTATTGTGTTTCTAAATATGTTTCCTGTACTTTGTATGTTTATTCCCCAATCATCACTATAATTAGTATACAATAAATATAATTATACATAACTGTCACAACCCTATCATAATCATTTTGCAGATGAATACAGTGAATTAATTTGTCCAGGTTTCTCCGTTAGTAAGCAGTATAATGAGGACTTGAACCAGCTGTTCTGGACTTTGTGCTATCTCATTGTGTATATTAGGAAGGAAACAAGTAAATCTATAACAAGAAATGTTAATTAGTAAGGTATTTAAGCTATATATTGTACACAAGTTCTGAATTAAAAATTAAACAAGACTCAAAGTTTTCTTCTGATAAGCAGTACTTAGGACACTGAATAGCTATAAGGTATGATAGCACTCTGGAGAATTAAGAAATTGTTTCTTAGTAAAAAGACAGAAAAATGTGTAAAAAATATTAGTTTATCTTTAAACATAAGAAATGCTAGGATAAATATATCATTTGGAGGCTGGACAGAGATAGGTAAACAAGAAATTTTCCTTACTTAACTCTGAAAAGAGAGGGATGTGACCTTTCTCTTTCCCTCTCTCTCTGTCTGTCTCTCCCCCTCTCTCTCTGTCTGTCTTCTCCCCCACTCTCTGTCTGTCTCTCCCCCCCCTTTCTTTTTTGAGTCTGGGTCTCACTCTGTAACCCATGTTGGAGTGCAGTAGCACAATCACGACTCAATGCAGTCTCAAATTCCTGGGTTCAAATGTCAAATGATCCTCCTGCTTCAGCCTTCCAAGCAGCTAGGACTACAGACTTGTCACCACACTTGGCTATTTTTTTTTTTTTAATAGTGATGAGGTCTTGCCATATTACCCAGACAAGCTCAAGCAAACCTCCTGCCTCGGCCTCTCAGAGTACTGGGATTATAGGTATGAGCCATTGTGCTCAACTTTTCTTATTCACATAAAAATAAATTAATTAATTAACCATGCGAAAAAGACTCAGAAAACTCTATGAACGTTTTTCTTTTATTAAGGCAAAGCAAAAAAGAAGTTTAAGGATAGTTATAAGTTGGTGTTCTCTATAGGGGTGTCCTGAAAAATGTCATCACCTATCCAGCACATGAGAACATAATTCTGTTTTAGAGTTACAGCACGGGAATATTAGTTTCATTCTAGAGTTACTTTTCTCCCTTCATTCGGGATTAAAGCATTAAGTAAGGGACTTCATCTGTCCTTAACCCTTGGCATTTTTAATAATTTTGCTGTATTCTCTCCAACATTATTATGAATTATAAAAGCATATAAATAAAGCAAAATTAAATAATTAAAGAACATAGATGGTTTCAGGAACAATGAATTTGCTTCTTCATATACAATCTCCATGACTAGAAAAAGTGATATTTCTGGTGGATTTGATAGTCCCTTAGCTCTACAAAACTTCCAGGAGTTCAGTGACTGCAAATACTCACAAACTTAAGAGAAGTAAAAAGTCTGTCAAGAGCCCTATCATTTAAAGTGAGGATTCCCAGACATAGATTAGAAACGTAAATGCAAGTTTCTTAAAAAACCAAAACCATACTACCTCACTAAACGTAAACTAGATGTAAATTCAGAAGTTTAAAAAGTTAGCCAGGAGTAATATATCATATGGGGCTATGCTGTCATAGCATTAAATAGCTCTTTAAGTCATTTGTAAGTAGGGCCAATGCACCAGATGAGCTGTGCACAGTATAGTCAATTATAAGGAAACAGCCCCCTCCCCCATGGAGAAAAGCAGTGCTCCACCAGGTAGAGCCTTTTTCTCCCAGGTTGGAAATGTAATTCCTGGTATTGAGTGCCATCTGGTAAATGGAATTGCCCTCAGATATCCCCAAGACCACAATAAACATGCAACATGTACATATAGTAAAAGGGAAATCACAATTTTATTACATGGCTTTTAAAATGCAAAATAAATGGATTAAACAGTTACTTTGAAAAGTAACTTGTCATGAATATTTTCATTTTTTTACACTAATGATTTTTATCATGGTTGTATTCTAAGCTGAGGAAAAAAAAATAGATACCCTCAATTTATGCATTTTACTAATATGTCAGTGTCCAGCATACCAGGTGTGGAGTGCATAAGCTTTATAAGTTTAGGGGCACTCCAGATTTAACAAAGCAGCCAACACCTGGAAATACATAAAAGCTGGCCTCTAAGCACAAGGTGATGAGTGTTAGTTAACTAGGCCCCCTGGATTCAGAAAATGGTCCCTTGTGGCTCAGAAAAGAAAACTGAAAATGCAGCATCAGAATTTAGTTTTAGCTCAGATTTCCTGGTGTTCTCAGCGCCTATCTTCTCTTTACTTCTAAAAGGCAATGCAGAGCTCGAGTCATGAGTATTCTTTTTGTTTGAGGAAAATTTCCTTTAGTATGCACCATGTTATTGTTGTATAGTCATAGAGAATAACATTAAAAAAATTCTGTTTAAGTATATATGGCATATTTCTAGAGAAGAAATAACCCTGCTATTCTTACACACATGACAATTCCTACTCTGTGATGATATACTTTAACTGTTGCTGTCATTTTCCTGGATGTTGCTTTGTGGTCTCACCACAAATTCTGCAACAAATTTCCTGGGAGTGTGGCAAAAGTCATGGGTGAGTGACTGAGTCTATGATTTGACTGAGTAACTGTTAGTCCTTTTAATGGTTAATCAATGTTGAATACATTTTTAAAAACCAAACTTTATGTTGGCTATAACATATCCTAAAGTCTTGTCAGTTGCTTTCAATTAGGCCATTTTTATTATGTAATAGACAAAGAATTGCCACATTCCCCAGAGACTCTATACTTGACTATAGGGATTGCATCACCTTCCTTAGTAGACAGGTGTTTCATTAAAAACAACTATTTAAAAACATTTTCCTCCTAACCATTTTTGCTGGGCTTGGGTTTGTAGTATGTGCTTGACATACGCTTCCAAACAGTAAGCTCTCTTCTGTCATTTTTACTTTATGTTCAAAGGACAAAGTAATCAAAGTCCTGTTATCCTTGCTCATACTATGTAAAATAATGGTGGAAAAAAAATGAGGGTTTCAATCAAAGTACCACTAACATAGAGATTACTTTTTAGCATCTATTTTTGTTATACCTGTAACAGTCATTGTCTTGCTTTACCCTTCTGGTTGAACTCATAATCACATTTATACAATATTTACATCAATCATCCTAGAGTAAAAAAAATTATCTAATAGAACTTTCTGCAATGATGGAAATATTCTTCACCTGCAGGGAGCCACTAACCCACATGTGTGTCATCTGAACACAACAGAGGAAGACTAATTTTAATTTTAATTAATTTAATTTTGAGTTTACATTGTCACACATGGCTTGTAGCTACCTTGTTGGACAGGACAGGTCTTTGCATGAACATTGCACCCAGTATTCAATAATTTTGCAAATAAATATGTCATTATGCTTGTTTACACAAGTGCTTCTTTCTTAAATGTGGAAGGTAGGAATTGTATAGAAGTGTGGTCACCACTAAAGAATTCAGATAAGTAGAATAATCAGATTTTAAAGCAGGAAGAAATGTTGAAAATATCTTAATCTAGATCTCTTTCAGTGTGACATAGTGATAGCCATGACTTGACAGCTGGATAGCTGGTGGCTTAGAATCACACACTTTATTAACAATTTAACCTAAACTGAGTTACTTACCATCTTAAAATTTGATTTCCTTATCTGTAAATCAGTGACAATAATAAGATGTACCTCTCAGGTGTGCATACCCTTTTTTCTGGGGAAAAAGATAAGGGCAAGTGAGACACTAGATATGAAATGTTTAGCACAGTACCTAGGACATAGTATCCCATTTTGGTGGTAGCACCATCGAGGTATTAGGGACTAATTATCTTTCTAAATTAGTAATAGATTTAGTAAGGACAGTTAGAATAGGTCACCAAGGATATGACTAAACTGAGCCTACCCAGATGGTAGCAGCAAACAGAATGGCACCAGGCATGTGACAGGCATTTAATAAATGAAATGACTGGTTCCAGAGTGCAAAACTCATTAGTAATCTGGAGATCACGAGATCAGATGAGCTTATTCCCGATGTACATTTTTATAAACATTTGTGGTTGAGAACATGGGCGTTTAAAGACATAGATGTGTGTGTGTGTATGTGTGTGTGTGTGTGTGTGTGTGTGTGTGTGTGTAATCAAGGGCATAATTTTAAAAATACAAAAATTTGTTTCTATTCAATCTATCTAGTTTATATGGGATACTAGCGCCCTCAATGACAGAAAAGATTAAAAATGATATTATGTGGCAATGAGTATCCATCTAGTATTTAAGAAATTACTTGTGAAGCAATTACTCGTATCCTTATTACAAGATATTTCATTTCATCAAAAACTTTCAAACATACTTATTTTGGGGGCGGTTTATACAAACTTTAATACCCAAGAAGTACGGTAGAGTTTTTTACTCTAGGATGATATTGCAGGTTTGGTTCCAGGCCACTGTGATAAAACGAATATCACAATAAAGCAAGTCATAAAAATGTTTTGTTTCATATAAAAGTTATGTTAACACTGAAATGCAGACTATTAAGTGTGCGGTAGCATTATGCCTAAAACAAAAAATGTGTATACCTTAATTAAAAAACACTTTATTGCTAAAAAGTACTAATGATCATCTGAGCCTTCAGCGAGTCCTAATCTTTTTGTTTGTGGAGGGTCTTGCCTTTATGTTGAGAGTCTTGCTCTGGATTAGGCTTTGGCTTAAGGGAAGGTTGTGGCTGGTTTGATCTTCTATCCAAATCACTCAAACCTTCTCCATATCAGCAAAAAGACTGTTCTGCTTTCTTATCATTCATGTGCTTTCTGGACTGGGATTTTTAATCGCCTTCAAGAAATTTTTCTTTGCATTCACTCTCTTATGGTTCAAGAAGTCCAGCTTTTATCCTATCTTGGTTTTTGACATGCCTCCCTCATTAATAGCTTTGGATTTAAAGCTAGAGACATGTGATTCTTTCTTTCACTTGAACACTTACAGACCACTGGGCTATTAATTGGCCCAATGTCAATACTGTTGTGTTTCAGGGAATATGGAGGCCTGAGGAGAGGGAGAAAGCTGATTGGTAGAATAGTCAGAGTACATACATTTCTGGCTTAAGTTTGGGGTGTGGTTCGTGATGCCTCCAAATAATTACAATAGTAACATCAAAGATCAGTGGTCATAGATCAGCATAACAGATATAATCATTATGAAAATGTTTGAAATATTGAGAGAATTATCAGAATGTGACTCAGAGACATAAAATGAGCACACACTGTTGGAAAAATAGCACCAGTAGATTTGCTCAATGTAGGCTTGTAAAAATCTTCAATTTGTAAAAAAAAAAAAAAAAAAAGAGCAATATCTGTGAAGCTTAATAAAGCAAAATGGAATAAAATGAAGTATGCCTGTATAAAGGTAATTAGCTGAGGATGGGGAAAACATTGTTATGATTGAGAAAGAAGGAAGAGAATGTGTTATCAAGATGAAGTAAAATAATAGCATAATTAATACTTCATTTCATTTGGATATTTCATTGTAGTTTTGTGAGATTTAACATTATTTATACATTGGCTTATTTTGTAAATTGTTATTAAGCATCTCCCACATGTTCAGTCTTTGACTAATTTTGGCATTTATAATCTTGAAGACATAATTCTTCTTCTCACTGGTTTTGTAGCAATTTTACTCCAGTCTATGGGATGTGACCAATCCATTTGAATCTCACATTTGAATATTACTTTAGGATCCCGGACAAGTTATTTATGAATAAAAATTAGTTTACTTTAGTTTCCTTGACTATAAAGTTGGACTTTTGATAATTATTTATTAAATTTATTATAACAATTAAGTAAAACAATTTTAAGGGTACTTAGCAAGATGTTTAGTATACACAAAAAGCTCCGTGCATATTCGCTATAAATTAAATAAAGCGAAACCAAATGATCTCTTTAAAAAAATAAATGAATATATAATTTTAATTAAGTTTAAGTTATATTTACCATATTTAATGTGACAATAAAAAATTGTGAAAATGTGTGATCTAATAAATACATTTAATTTTCTTATGCTGCCCTGAATCTCTTATCTTCGATTGATTTTGTTTCAAATTTGTAACGATAACTGACTCTACTAACTTGACTCTTCCCTTTTTCTGAGTGAGAGGAAAAGTAAATAGAAAAATTGGTCTCTTTCATTTTTTACCTTCAAAAATTTACTTACAGAAAAAAGTACCTTCTTTAAAAATAGCTTTTCTCCTTTATTGGGGCTAAGGGAAAACTTCCTCATAGCCTTCCAAAATTTTGCTGAAAATCACTGACAAGAGAAAGATTAATAAGAGCAAAGGTATACAAATGTTTTTGATCATAATTTTATGTGACATGGAAGCTTTTGAAATGTCAATCCAAAGATAGGGGAGAAATTGTCCATTTTTATGCATGGTTCAACCAAGTATGGACAGCCATGTAGAAATATAACTGGACAAAAAGGGTTTGATCAAATGTTAATTAATAGACTGGGGAAACCCACCAAGTTTAGATTCTTCTTGACTTCTTTGCACAGCCTTCCTTCTTTCTGGGAATGGGGCAGGATCTTCTCCGGAATGGGGTCTTAGGAACTACAATCAAACTAAGTATGTCAGATAATTTCTTTATGGCCCAGTTTTACACAGAAAGTTGGAGGGGGGCAGTTAGAGTGGTATTTTGATGTTTTATGACTGCCTTTTGGAGAAAGGTGTTCTGGTTTCTATGACCCTTTTGGGGGTCAAGGGATTTTAGTTTCTATGGCTAGCCTCAGGGGAGAATGAAGTGCCTGAAAGGGAGGCCGGTGGGGGGGTGCATGAGACGGGGGCAGGATAAGGGCTGCTTCTGAGGCCTTCATCCTTGGGTATCATTTTTGAGCCCCCACACCCTAATAAAGTACAGGAGATGCAGGGTCATGGTCTGGCAATACCTTGAAACTGGGATTTTCCAAAAAGTGTAATGGACAGTACAGAGCAAGTAAAATGGAGCCTGAGGACACCGGAGAGAGACTGACAAATGATTTTTAAATACGGAGATCATGATAAAGAAGGATTAGCAACAGTAAAGGGTAATATAAAATAGAACTCCCAAAAAGAGCTCTCTTAATCTCTAGCTTCTGTAGACATCCCAAAACCTCAGGGACAGGCTTTCCCTCCCTAGAATGTGGGGATGGGGAAGCTGGAGGAAGCAGAAGGAAAGTTGTATGTGGAGGGCCGTTTGCTCTATGGATGGCTTTAATTAGGCGCCACTATCACTTCTATATGACGGCACACTGCTCCAGAGTCATTTCCACATTCCGCCCACTTTCCTGTCCTCTGTCGACAGGGGTGCTGATTCCTGTTCATATCTATCTCAGAGACACACAGGGTGACTATCCCTCAACATACATTCAAAATAAAGCAAGTTCTTGCTTAAAGTACCCACATCGCCGATTGCACACTCTGCTACCCGTCACTTGTAGGGCGAAATAGACAAGCAGGGGATGTAGTACACGGAAGATGACTTCTTCCAAAAGTGGGCAGGTGGAGAAATGGACTAGGCTTGTGTCTCAAATAAACCATTTCAAAATTTTAGGCTAAGACTAGGGAATTTCAAGGAGGAAAGAAGGAATGAGGGATATTTGGGAGTGGTACAGGGATCTGATCTTGCTTCAATGGTTATCTGGAATTGCCCACCTGGAGGGCTGGCTCATATAATCCCAGTTGTGAGCAATGGAGAAATCTGCCATGGGGTCTCCAGACTCTGCTATTAAATGATCAGCCTCTGGAATCCCACAAGCAGTACACAATAGATTAGGAAGAAAAGGAAAAATATATCTTTATATAGTGTAGGCTAAGAGAGGAATCCAGGCAAAGTGAGGTCCAATGGGAGGCTCAGAACTTCACCTGTACATAAACGACTTATGTATGCAATCCTGACTTGAACTCCACAACTTTAAAATAAAATAAAAAAGTTTAAGAAAGAAACAGACAAATTAAATTCAAAAAAAAAAAGAGAGAGAGAGAATGAGAGAGAGGAAAAGGCTTAAAACCATTTCTTAAAAGCTGAAATGGAAATTCTCGGTCACAACCAGAGTATCCACCAAAGACAAATTCTCTGAATAAATGAGAGGTCTGGGCAATGATCTAAAAAAAAAAAAAAAAAAAAAAATTCAAACCTACGAATCCCCCACACCCCACCCATGCATGCTCTTTGTTTTTTTTTCACTTAGACTGAGGGTGGCTGCTGGGTGTGTGCAGGCAGATGGAACTGGAAAAGAGAGGCACATTCATAATTCACGAATTAAAACAGCCTGAGGGATTTCCAGTAAAAGTTAGTCCTAGAAGGTGCAGAAACACATACATGTGTGACTGTGTGTGTGTGCGTGTACAAGGACAGATGGTCCATGGCATTTTTACCTGTCAGGGACAGGCATTGAACAACGACCATCTCTTAGACTTTTTAAGAGACAATATCACCAGAGAAATTGGACAAGTTTCTTTCATACACCGAGAGTAAATTTGTGATTATCTGGGAATTTAACACAGTTTCTGAAAAAAAGCTGCCTGCCCTGAGCCCATTGGGCAAGACAGTTTTCCCACCTGACAAATCTAGGTGCTCTTGTTCTGCTTGTTTATTTTCACCCTACAATACCACACCCTTTTCTTACCTAACCCCTCTCTACCTGTACTGGACTTGCCTAAGCTCTTCTCCTTGCCTCCCTCCTTCCTCTCCCTGGGTCTCTAAAACCCTAGGGAACCCGTGCCAGTGTTTTGAATCCCTAGATTGCTCTAGCAGTGAAAGGAGACAGATTAGGAGCTGGGGCACATTTGGTTGAAAGGCAGCTCTTTGCTTTCTTCTTATGCCGCTTCCCCTTCCTCTTTTCCCAAATAGATATGTAAACACATGTATTTTCCTGTTTAAATTTAGCGAATTGGTCCTCTGCCTGTGCCTTGATTTAGCTATTGGGCTTAGCTTTGCTCCTCCCTTCCCTACTCGGATAGGAGCCACTGGGATCTGGAGCTCCAGCTTCCAAATTGAAGCTGGCCTCAGGCCAGGTGACCTTTTCTTTGTAAGTTTCTTTCCTAAGAGGGGGGGCGGGGGAAGCGGAGAAGGGGGGG